>NC_142941.1:40328256-40368256 GCF_046866305.1 Octopus bimaculoides | reverse complement strand
TGTTATTGTTTATTTTTTTATGATAGTAATGATGATGATTATTATTATTTACTATTATTATTTACTACAATTTTTACCTTTATCATCATCATCATTATTATTATTATTATTATTATTAATGATGATGGTAATAGTAGCATTAATGATATTGTTTTTCTTCTATTTATTATTTAATTTTATTTATTTTCCCCACCTCCCATTTCAATAGCATAGATTTATTTATCTCTTTTTATGTTTTCGACATATGAATTCTCAGTAATATTTTTCTAAAACTCTTGTGATTGTTGTTGTTATCAGCATAGTTATTGATATCAACAACAACAACAACAACAACAGAGTTTCTACTACTACCACTACTACTTCCTTCACTAGTATAAAGATAGCTATGAAAATATAAAAGAATACAGCAATGTCTGGCTTGGCTAACAAGCTCTTTCATTTTAGTATTGAACAGTTATTGGCCATAATAACTTGAATAGCTGAAGCTCCAAGCTATACAAAAGGGTTGCATGATGGGAAATTGAAATGACTCCTTCAAGTCTTAGCAATATTTCTGGAGGGGAACTTTTATTAAATCAATTTCAATGAATTTTTTAACCGATTAAGTTTATGTCAGTTTACCCTGCAAAATATATATTATTTGTGATTTCTAAAACAAAATATTTCTCTTTCAGAGTCTTTTAATTCATCATTTCAAATAAAATTAGAAGTATATAAAAAAAGTGACAACATCATATTACTTTATTTCATTGTGGATGATGACTCTCTTTGGAATAATGTTGATACAGGTATTCGCATTACTGCATGTATTGCATATGGCAGAATGTGTGGATTTCATTTATTATCTGAAAGAAAGCAAAAGTCCTGGAACTTACATAGGTGATATTGGAGTTGATACCAATCTGATGGACAGTATATCCTTGATAGATCGCAATCTAATACGCTTCAGTCAACTAGAAAAGGACATAAGTAATAACTCCCAGCTCTTTAATGTCTCCAAAAGAGGGAAGTTGTATACTGCACAGACACTAGATGCTGAATCTCTCTGTAAATATAATACAGAATGCTTCAAAATGGTAGATATTGCTGTAAGAAAGAAAAAATCTTTCATAAAAATATTAGAGATTAAAGTAGTTGTAGAAGATGTTAACGACCATCAGCCTGAATTTTTTAGCAATCAGGTAAACCTTCAGTTTTCTGAAGGAGATAAGAAAGGAACCACCAGATCAATTCCAAATGCCATTGACAAGGATATTGGTATGAAAAATTCCAAAATCTCTTATTTCTTGTCAAAAAATAAAGACAACTTATTCAGTTTAGCTCTTTCTAAAAGACTTGATAATTCATACTCACTTGGAATAACCTTGGAAAAAGAACTTGACCGTGAAATGAAAGATTCTTTTATGCTTCAAGTTATTGCCAGAGATGAAGGCTCACCTACAAAAGAAGGAATATTAAATGTGAACATATCAGTAAGTGATGTTAATGATAACTCCCCTGTATTTACCCAAAATGTTTATAATGTTTCCGTGAACAATCAACATCAGATTGAAAAACCTGTTATTACAGTACATGCAATGGATTCAGATACAGGAAAAAATAGTAAAATTTTATATCATTTTAGCTCCAAGACATCAGATCTTGTTAAAAATCATTTTGAACTAGATAAGACAACAGGAGATATTTTCATTAAAAAAAAAATGACTTCAAGGAAAAAGCTGACATATAAGTTATTCATCGAAGCTCAAGACGGAGGCAGTCCACCGTTAAGTTCTATTGCTATGGCTTTAGTAAATGTTATCAACCAACAAAACAATGCACCCACAATAGATGTAAACTTCTCAGAGTCAACTGGGAATACAGCCACCATTTCTGAGGATATTGAAGTTGGCAGCTTTATTGCTTACGTTAAGGTCACAGACAATGATATTGGACAGAATGGGGAAGTTACCTGTGACCTTTTCCATGAAAAATTTCAGCTTCAGAATTTAGGCAAAAAGAAATACAAGTTAACCGTAAAGAATCCGGTTGATAGAGAGAAAAAAAACCATATTGATTTTACTATCACTTGTAAAGACAATGGATTACCATCTCAAAGGACAGAGAGAAAGTTCTCTATCCAAGTAATGGATGTCAACGACGTACAACCACACTTTACTAAAGACACATTCAAGTTTTTGACATATGAGAATGAAAAGTCAAATTTTCCTGTTGGATTCATTAATGCTAGTGACCCTGATCTGGGACTTGGAGGTCAGCTAACCTTTACTTTGTTGAGTAGTGATAAACATGTACTGCCTTTTAAGATTTCTAATTTTGGATTTATTTCTACCACTTTATCATTAGATCATGAACAACAAAAAATCTACAAATTTAAAGTTTTAGTCAAAGACAATGGAACACCCTCACTAAACAACACTGCAACTGTTATTGTTGAAGTCATGGATGAAAATGACAATCCTCCCTATTTTATATTCCCAAGTGTTAACCCTTCTAATTTAGATGTTCACTACCATCCAAAAAGTAAAAATGATATTACAGTTCTTAGGGCCTCTGACAGAGACAGTCATGTAAATGCTTTCCTTCGGTTTGAAATACTCGGAGGTAATGAAAAACAGTTATTTACAGTCAACCCACATTCTGGTATCCTGTCTTTTTCTCGGCCAGTTTACCAAAATGATGCAGGATCATATGAATTAAAATTAGTTGTGAAAGACAGTGGCACACCAGTTTTGTCAACAACAACCACTTTATTTTTAACACTCACTGTTAGCAATACAACATCCAAGATGTTCACAGCTGTAGATCAACAATCAGATGACATGATCCACATAAATTTATTCATAATCATTGTAATTGCAGCTGTAACTGTATCCCTTGTCCTCGTAGTTTCTATTACAGTATGCATTGTTCAAAGACATAATCAAAGGAATATCCGGTGTAGTAGTGGTGTAGATCATTCAAGCAAATTTGTGGATCAAAGTAGACAAACTCAATATTTTTGTGAACAAATGTCATCTGATTATGATGTACCTGTGGCAAGTTTGGCACGCTTACAAAATGAAAAAACATCGACATTAGGACCAAGAGAAGAGCTTCATTCTAGACAAGATCTAACACATAAAAGGACTAACCTGGCCATTGGAGTTCCTTGTCAGGCAACAACTGAGGGAATGCACCAGGTAGGTGATATTATTTTTATATTTTAATTGTGTGTATACATACATATATATGTATATATGTATGTGCACACACACACACACACACACATATATATATATACACACACATACATTTCTTTAAGTATTTGAGATCAGGTGGTAAAATATTTTTGAATATGATGTAAAAGTTTGTCAGAAGTAAAAAAAAAAATGAAGTGGTGGTATACATACATACATACATACATACATATATACATATATATATGCATATATACACACACACGCATATATATATATATATACATATATATATATATATATATATATATATATATATACATACATACATCATCATTGTCGTTTAACGTCCGCTTTTCATGCATATATATATATATATATATATATATATATATATAGAGAGAGAGAGAGATAGATAGATG
Organism: Octopus bimaculoides; assembly: GCF_046866305.1. Taxonomy (NCBI): domain Eukaryota; kingdom Metazoa; phylum Mollusca; class Cephalopoda; order Octopoda; family Octopodidae; genus Octopus; species Octopus bimaculoides. Next base: position 40,364,655 of record NC_142941.1, on the reverse strand, counting down.
TTCATATGTATGTATGTATGTAAGCACAAAAGTAAAGGATACCCCTGAAGAAGTAGCTGAAATATAGAGATATTAATTTAAAAGAGGCTTTGGAAGTTTTTACCACCACCAATGTTTTATTTTAAGGAACCTAAAATATTTACTAATTCTTAACACAATTCTTTATAATATCAAATATACAGACATACAAACATCCTCCATATAATTTAATGATATTTTTATGTAACCCAAGCTTAGAAAGAATCACTTAAGCCAGAAAAAGGCAAATTCTGTCAGTTACTTATATGGCTTAGTATCAAGCTTGGTTGATGTTTTTATGAAATTACTTTCCATCTTTATTAAAGACATGCCATTTTATTGTTTTTCTCAAATGTCTTATTCAATATTATATCTTTTTATCAATTTTAATTTTATTATATTACTTTACATCGCAATTAGTAAACATAGGTAACATTGATTAGAGGTTTCAAAAGGGCCTGTCTCTGGTTCGCTGTGTTTATGATGGCAAAGGAGACAAGGATTCTGTATAACTTGTGTGAAACAAATAAATAGCATATAAAGTACTTAATCAAAAAGCATCAGTCTTTCAGTGTTCTTGTTGTAGACTACATGTCATTGATATACATCAGTGAGTACTCTGACTATCTGTTTGCCAATCTATCCATCTGTATGTGTAATAATAAATGTATACACACACACACTCACACACATAGACACACACATTCATAAGGAGTTTGCTTCCTAACAAAGTGGTCTCAGGTTTAGTCCCACAGTGCATACCTAGGGCAAATGTCTTCAACTATAGCCCTAAGCTGACTAAAGCCTTGTGACTAGATTTGTTAGAAGGAAAATGAAAGAAGCCTGTCGTAAATATCAATATATATGTGTATGTGTGTTTGAGTATACCCTTGTCCTCACATCATCTGATGATTGCAAATGAGCAGCACCAATGTGCAAATGATGTTTCTTGTTTCCAGTCTTCTGTGAAAAGTATGTCATAGAGAAATATTACTTAGCTTGGAAACAAGTGAGAGTTGGCAAAAGGAAGGGCATCAGGCTGTAGAAAATATGTCTTAACAAATTCCAACTGACCCATGCAAGCGTGAAAATTGTATGACAATGATGATGATAGTGATGATTTTACACACGCACACACATGCACACACACATATATATATATACGTATATATAGGAGGTTATGAGCAATAATGGTGTCAATGAGATCCAGAGGTGTCAGGTAATGCTGAGTAAGTGCTATGGATAGACCATAGTTAAGCTCCAGGTTTGGTGATTATGCAAATAAGGGGTCCAACTTAGGTCATATATCAGTGTGTGTATATAGAGATTTACTTTTCGTAATGAGATAAAAAACAAAGGCTGTGTAGATTTTATAACATTTATAAATAGAAGATCTTACAGCTGTTTCCATGATATTTATTATATCCCTTCATCGGAGAAAGTCTTTTGTGAAGGAATAGGTGTGTCCTTGAGAGAGGTGCCAGGGAGTTGTTTATCCATTACTGAAACTTTACCTGAGATAAGAGCTTAAAATAGCAAGAAATGGAGGTTATGAGCAGTAATGGTGTCAATGAGACCCAGAGGTGTCAGGTAATGCTGAGTAAGTGCTATGGATAGACTATAGTTAAGCTCCAGGTTCGGTGATTATGCAAATAAGGGGTCCAACGTAGGTCATATATCAGCGTGTGTACATAAAGATTTACTTTCCATAATGAGCTCCAATGAAGAGATATGATAAATATCCTGGAAACAGCTGTAAGAGCTTGTATTTATAAATGTTCTACAATCTACACAGCCTTGGTAGATTCCACATTCAGCAAACATACTCACCTGGCTTCATTCCAGTTTTCCTACATTTTCCACATTTTTTCCATGTTTTGCACCTATCCACTCAAACATTGTATACATATATTATACAATCTGCACATCACTCAGATAGAATCCTATTTTTATCAGTAGAAGTAAGAGATACCTCAACTTTTTCCAGCTCATTCTTTCTCTGCCTATTATATTTTCAGAATAATTATATATGTTGCTAATTATATCATCAACACTATGAACAACTTCTAGGAAACCTGAGCATTTGAATGAATTTCTTAGGTGCGCTAACTGCTAATTACTGTGCACCTGCTACATTTGAAATCCTTTTCTTCTGTCATCTTGTTATGAGCCCTCTATATCTCTTTTGCATCCATACATTCTACTCTCTATGGTGTTTGAAACATTAACAAAAAGTTCTTATATAAAGCTAGTGTAGAAGATTTTGATTTCAACATAATCACTTAAACCATTGGATTTTTGTATCTGGAAACCAAGGTACTCTTATGTGGTTTTGTATTAAGAGGTTCAATTTATTCTATCCAACAAAATGTATCCAGTCTTTCTACCATCAATCTACGCTATTTATTATCTGTCTTTAGAAACTTACATAACTCATTTTAACTCTTTCTATTGACAATCATTCTATGATATTGTATTAAATATTGTTCTAAATATTATATTTCTATATCTTCACTTTTCTAGAATTTCCTCTTGATTTGCCTTTCAAATCTTAAACTGCAATAATTTAAACTAAGCATAATGCCTCCCACAAAGCAGTTAAACAGACATCTATAAGAAAAATATAATAGGTCATTATCATTCTCTTTGTTACACACACACACACACACATAATAATTTACAAGAGGTTTCATGAAGAAAATAAAAAGTACTTGATAGATTATATAGTGCTTATATATATAGAAAAATATATATGTATATCCACATGCACACACACACATACAAATTATACTACAGCAGTGATAAAAGATGACTTAAGTTTTATGCTTAGGAAGGCAAATGGATTCTCAGCAAAGAATTTAAAGAAAATCATCTTTGAGGAATCCAAACGTAATTTTGGAGCAGATAACCTTTTTAATTCATCATCATTGTTTATATGAAATATCTTTTGCCATATTAAAAGGTTCAACAGGGAATCAATCTCTTCTGCTGGTTTTCAGAAACATATGTTTGTGTATGTATTTTTGTGTGTAAGGGTCTCACAGTTATCTTTGAAATATTTATTTATGCTAGTTACATGCTCTCTTACCATCATGGCAATAAGGGGATGACTTTACAGGTTAACTAAATCACAATGGAAAAAAATTCTTTAATGGCCTTAATAAATACATCATTCTTTCATTCCTTCATTCTTTCACTTCAGTCAGAGGACCGAAGCACTGCCTTGAAGGCATTTACCCATTCGAATTATACCCTGTACTTATTTCTTAAGTCTGATACTTATTGGTCTTCTTCTAGCCAAACTGCTAAGCTACTATGGCGTAAAGAAACCAACACTAATTGTCAAATGATGAAAACAAACACACATACACACACTCATGTGCACACATGCACACACATGCATATACACTTAGAAATATATATGATGGGCCTCTAAGCAGTTTCCATCAACTAAATTGACTCATAAATTCACTCATCTAGGTTGGCCTAGATGTGCACTGGAAGACACTTGCCCAAGGTGTTGAACCTGTAACCACATAGCTTACAAATTAAACTTCTTAACCACATAGCCAAGCCATACCTCTGCCTATTTAGATCTACATTTATGGATAAATGTAAACCAAATGTATAGTGTTGTTTGTTAGGGAAGAATGTTTATACTTGGAGAACAAATAACAAATAAATAATCAAGAAGAAAATATAAAGCATTATAGGACAAGGAACAAAATATGACTAGCAACTGCTTGGAATTAAATGCTACACATTCACATACATACATGTATATATATATATATATATATATATATATATATATATATATATATATATACAAATATATGTGTGTGTGTGTGTGTATAAATACACACACACATATATATATATATATATACAAATATATGTGTGTGTGTGTGTGTGTGTGTGTGTGTGTGTGTATAAATACACACACACACACATACACACACAAGCATCATACAAACATATGCACATTCTTCTTCTTTTGACATTTTCTGTTTCTATAAGGGGTTAGTCCACAAAGTAAGAAATGTTGTGCATTCAAAACTGGCCAATCCACTTTCACCGTTGGTCTTTATCCATGGAAAGGTCAGTAAGATTCGTTAAATATAATATTGATTTCTAACATTGGCACAAGGCCACAAATTTTGGTGGTGGAAGCGGCATAGTCAGTTATATTATCTAAACACTTGATTAATATACTTTATTTTTACCAACCCTGAAGGAATGAAAGCAAAGTTGACATCAGCAGAATTCGAATTCAGGGCTATGAGGAAATACAACTGTAACAGTTTTGCTAATCCTCTCCCCAAGAAAGGCACTTTATTTACCAACCCCTCACAGGACTGAAACATATTCACCCTTGATGGGATCAGAGTGTCAAGAGATGGAACAAATAAGCTAATGCACCTTTTACAATGGTCTAATAATTTTGCCAATTTGGCATCATAAAATCTATGAATATTTCGAAATAAGAATAATATTTTTTTTTTTTTTACTTGTTTCAGTCATTCGACTGTGGCCATGCTGGGGTACTGCCTTGTAGAACATTTAGTTGAATGAATTGACCCCAGTACTTATTCTATTGACCCTTTTTTGCTGAACTGCTAATTTACAAGGACAAAAGCATGCCAACACCAGCTGTTAAATGGTGGTGGAGGACAAACATGGACACAAAGACACACACACATGTAATGTATGTATATATATGTGTGTGTGTATACACATACATATATATATATCATCATATATATATATATATATATATATATATATATATATATATATATATATATATATATATATATATATATATATATATATAAATACATGGTGGTCCTCCTTCAGTTTCTGTTTACCAAGTCTACTCACAAGGCTTTGGTCTGCCTGAGGCTATAGTAGGAGCAACTTGCTCAAGGTGCCATTCAGTGGAACTGAACTCAGAACTATGTGATTGTGAAACAAGCCTTTTACCACACAGCCATGCCTAAGATATTACCTAACTTTCAAGATATCTATTTCTGTTTTGATTTTTAGTCAGGAGAAAAGGCAAATCCTTCTCAACAAAGCTGTCTAAACCCTTTTGTTACCATATTCCTGTTGGAACATACTGCCTTTATTTCAGTCAGTTTTGAATACAACAGAGAATTTGGTAAAGTAACTTCATCACTAATAAGCTGGTGTTTGGAATATAAATTAACAGGAAGTTTTGTTGACAGGTTTGAATTTAAATCACTTCAAAACAGAGAGTTTGTAACATAGGCCCAGAGGCAGTCTAGGACAGGCTGATATGAAAAAAAGATCATGGCTTTCTGTCAATAAATAAATTTTATAGGGCCTGGTGCATTGATTTGCCTGAGGTCCTAAGATGTCCACTGACTAGGGTTTAAATGACAACACTACATCTTAAAAGACAGTATGATCACAACTTGAACATATTTAATCATGTCCCTGTCAAAAGCAGCAACTGCAGCTGCTACTACTACTACTACTACTGCTACTGCTGCTGCTGTTGCTGCAGCTACAACTGCTACTACTACTATTACTACTCCTTCTGCTGCTTAGATTTTGAGGGTGTGTAGCCAAGTTTTTAGGCTCTCCAGTTCATGATCATAAGGTCATGTGTTCAATTCCAGAATTGGGTAATGCATTGTGTCCTTGAGCAGGGCTGATTATTTCACATGACTGCAGCTTAGTCAACTGTAAATAAGTACCAGATAGGTGCTAGTGCAGCCCTCTCTCTCTCTCTCACCCTAATAGCCATATCTCTGATGCTCCATTGAGTCATGAAGGGTTTGAGCGAGAGGGTGCATCTACTTATGACTACAGACACTTAAAACAAGTAACAGCAGTATGGTACATGCCACTAACCCATATTTGCTCATTAGTGATACCTGACAGGAACACTTACGTGATGTGTATAGAAGAAGATATTGATGTTTCAAGACTGAGATTGTATCTGAGAGAAGAAAACTGTTTTAAAAGTACCTTCTGATTATATTTTTCTTTTCATTGATTTATCAATATAGATGTTCTCTTAATTACTTTAATTACACCTATAATTAACAACTCTTAGTAGATCATTCAAATTGCTAGCAATTGCTACCAAATTATACCTTACCATCTTTTAAAAAAAGTAAACATGGGATGGTTGTAGTCTGCTCAGACAGGGCTGGCCTGAGGCTAAATACAACAACAGCAACAACAGCTTTATACATCATTACTTGATCTACTTAAAATAGTAGCCAAATCTCACTCAAATTCTAACTTACTGACTTCAAAAACAGAAGGACACATTGGATAAATAAATGTAGTCCAAGATATATAAAATGTGCGCTGATCATAGCAGGAATGTCTTCGATCATAGGTGAGCTCTGACTTGGGGTTAAACAACAACGTATCTTGAAAGACAATATGATCACAACTTGAGCATGCTTGAGCATATGTCCTCTTGTTGAGGGGTTACCAATGGTTTTTGAGTTGGCACTCCGTCGCTTACGACGTCAAGGATTCCAGTTGATCTGATCAGCAGAACAACCTGCTCGTGAAATTAACATGCAAGTGGCTGAGCACTCCACAGACACGTGTACCCTTAATGTAGTTCTCGGGGATATTCAGTGTGACACAGTGTGACAAGGCTGACCCTTTGAATTACAGGCACAACAGAAACAGGAAGAAAGAGTGAGAGAAAGTTGTGGTGAAAGAGTACAGCAGGGTTCGCCACCATCCCCTGCCGGAGCCTCGTGGAGCACTAGGTGTTTTCGCTCAATAAACACTCACAATGCCCGGTCTGGGAATCGAAACCGCGATCCTATGACAGCGAGTCCGCTGCCCTAACCACTGGGCCATTGCGCCTCCTACCAAGGGTTAAACAATAACAAAAACAGCAACTGCTTCTACTACAACAACAGCTACTACTCCTGCTCTTGCCACTGCTGCCATTACTACTAATCCTACTCCTACTGCTGTTAGGAGGAGTTAACATTATACTCTTTTGCTCTTTTACTCTTTTACTTGTTTCAGTCATTTGACTGCAGCCATGCTGGAGCACCGCCTTTAGTCGAGCAAATCGACCCCAGGACTTATTCTTTGGAAGCCTAGTACTTATTCTATCGCTCTCTTTTGCTGAACCGCTAAGTTACGGGGACGTAAACACACCAGCATCGGGTGTCAAGCGATGTTGCGGGGACAAACACAGACTCACAAACATATACACACACATACATATAAATATATATATATATATATATATATATATATATATATATATATATATATATATATATATATATATATATACATATATATATACATATATACGATAGGCTTCTTTCAGTTTCCGTCTACCAAATCCACTCACAAGGCTTTGGTCGGCCCGAGACTATAGTAGAAGATACTCGCCCAAGGTGCCACGCTGTGGGACTGAACGCAGAACCATGTGGTTGGTAAGCAAGCTACTTACCACACAGCCACTCCCACATCTAATTATATTATACTAATTATATTTTTTCAATCAAAGGAATTCATTTACAAACTGGGATTGCTACATATATCAGAATGATGTACTACTTGGTCATTTATTGGAAGGGTTTTACTCTAAGCATGGTCGAACACAAGCATCTTAGATATCTATGTCTTTGTTAACTTTTTTTCTTGCTTAAGTCATATTGGACTGTGGCCTTTCTAAGGCATCGTCTTGAAGGAATTTTAGAAAATAAAATTAAAACTCATTGCTTGTTTTATGTTTGGTAGCTATTCTTATCATCTCTCTTATAACTAAATCATTAAGCTATGTGGTTGTAAATGTGTTGTCTACATTTTTCTAGTGGTGAGAAGCAAGCACAAACATAGATGCATACACATACACACATACACATCATATGTTGACGCATGACTAATGTAGAAAAATATGTGCACTCATATATTCATTTTTTTAATGTCTAATCGCCCATGCTAGCATAGGTTCGTCAGAGATTTAGTTTCAGGTAGGATTTTATAACTGGATGCTTTTGCTGTCATCAACCCATATCTGTTTCTCAAGTAGAGGATTTTATATTCTCTAAGTATTTAAAAATACAGAGCAGTCATTTATGATGCCAATAAGGAATGTATTATATTTCTGGTATTGACAAATGAAGATATGGAATTAAAATTTACACACATTCACAGCCTAGCTTATATACATGATGTATGTGTGTATATGCATGTATGTATCTATGTATCTCTCTCTCTCTTTGTATATATATATATATATAGCATTTAATAAACACAGTCTATTATTTTTTGAGCTACGAATAGCTTCATGTGATGAAAACAACCCAGACAGTATCTTATAACTCATGTGGTGCCTGAGGATTACGTGTAGGCTCCAGACATGTTATAAAATACTGAGTTGTCTTCATTGCACGAAACTATTAGTAACTCATAAGAAATATATATTGTGTTTATCAGATAATATATACCTCTCACCAGATTAAATACTTTTTTGTTGACCACACTATCATGAAACAATGCACAATATATATATATATATGTGCATATATATACATACACACCACACACATATGTATATATGTATATATATATATATATATATATATATATATATATATATATATAATGTTTATACATACACAACAGGTTTCCTACATTTTGCATCTGCCATATTCTCTCATGCAGCATTGTTTAGCTTGGGGCTGTAGTAGATGGAACTTGCTCAGTAGGATTGAACAGAAATCCATGTGGATACAAAGCAAACTTAAACCATACAGCACCAACATCTTGAAAGCAATCTAATAAAATTTTACTTGTTAAATTTGATTACTCAATAAACTTAGATAAAAGCTAATTAACTTATAAATTAAGATTATATCTGTTTCTATAGGGACCAACCAAAAACTGGTATCTTTGGAAGCTCACATAGTTAATCATTTAAAACAAGATATATTCCATATTTTTAATATAGCTTTCACTAGATACAACTACACAGAACATTTTTAAGGTTTTATTGGGTATTCTTTGATAGTCTTAAAAGGGTAAACATAAAAAAAACCTATTTTAAATATTGAAAATATTTTGAAGATTAAAGATTAATTATTGTTTAGTGGTTTTGTTAAACAAAATGTTTGGAACAAAAGACTCAATAAAAATGTTTTCAGGTGTTCTATAAGATTCAATAAAATCTATAGATTTGTTGACAGTAAAAATAAAAAAAATGTTTGAATTTTATTATATAAAACCATAAACACTGATAGTTATTGGACTAGGGGTGGATTAAGAACAGGAAATTACTTTGACATCAAAGAACTACTGGTTAAAAGACATTAGTGAAAAATACAAATGGATGGAAAAAATATCATCAAATAAAAAGAAAATATATAAAAAGTGAACTTAATAATCACAATGTCAGGGTTTTTTTTAGCGATAATTTGATTTTGTTACTGGCTAATATTTTGGGTTCTTTTCTTCATAAGAAACATTGTATCATAATTAACTGTTAGGAATAGACATACCACAAAGTCAGAGTCATCTTTAATCAGGATAAAAATAACAAATTTCTTTATTTCTGAGTCCATTATTTGTTTAAATCTGATTGCATATCTATCTAATTTGAATAAGAATTGAGAATTGAATTTTCTTTTTTTTTTTTGTATATCCTCACTGCATTGTATTTGTATATTTAACCGCATTGTGGCTTTGTAAATAAAATAAGACAATGACTTTGTCAATAGAGTGTAAGGTTTTGAATTTATTTATCCGAAACACTTGGTGCAAGATTTGAAAGCAGTTGGTTCTAAACTTTAACCCTTCAGCACTCAGAATACTCTCTCAAATACCATGTTTATTTATTCACATCATCTTGAATTAAACATGTATTATCTTGTAGCCAAGACATTTTCATGGTGTGACTGCTTAGTTTTAGAAGGACATTGCAGGAAAGGTGTGAGAGGCCAAATATGGCCAGTTTTAATATAAAACTGGTTGAATATTTAGGCTGGTTATGGCCAGTTCGAATGCTAAAGTATTAAATGATTTCACATTTCTTTCTGGTAAATGGAGTGGGAACATTGGGAAAACGTAAATTTCATGTACCATGAGCTGGACTGATTATAAAGCTGTGAAAAGGAAGATTCTTTGTGAAGTTCTTCAGGTAAGACTTTGGATCTAAAGAATCTGGCAATGGTCTACTTTGTCAATAATTAATCAGTAACAAAGTTCTGAGCCAACTTCTTCAACCAACAACCATATGCACCTCTATTATATATCCTTTTTATTAAGGCACAAGGCTTGAAATTTCATTGAAGCAGGGCTAGTTGATTACATCAACCCCAGTGCTCAACTGGAATTTATTTCATCAACCCTAAAAGGATGAAATGCAAAGTTGACCTTGGCAGAATTGGAACTTGGAACATAATGACAGATGAAATGCTGCTAAACATTTTGCCTGGCATGCTATCGTTTCTGCCAATAAGTTGCCTCTACCTGCCTCCATATTATAACACAGGGTTTTGAATGTCCATTCTTGTTCCATGCTCTATTCTATTTGGTTAAACTTGAGAAATCTCTCACAGAACATGGATTTGTGTTTCAGAAGCTTGCTTTGCAATCACAAGGTTTCAAGTCCAATCTCACTAAGTGGCATTTTGCATGTGGAATGAGTTTTCATCCCTAGCTCATGATTATCACACACTGATGACAGGTTACTATGCAGAAACCCAGGTCTGTGTGTATCATGTAAGGTGAGAGATGGGAACAATGATTTCTGTTCGCAAATACTAATCAGACACAGACAGTGTGTTGTTAGCCTCCTGGGGCTAAAAACAACAGTAGCATCATCCTCTATGGAACCACCACACTTAGTTGGCAATTATATTTTACGATTCCATACTGCTACTGTTTACACCTGAGTCAGAGATTTGATATTGCTAGATATATAAATATATATATATCATCATCATCATCATCATCATCGTTTAACGTCTGCTTTCCATGCTAGCATGGGTTGGACGATTTGACTGAGGACTGGTGAAACCGGATGGCAACACCAGGCTGCAGTCTGATTTGGCATAGTTTCTACAGTTGGATGCCCTTCCTAACGCCAACCACTCAGAGAGTGTAGTGGGTGCTTTTACGTGTCACCCGCACGAAAACGGCCACGCTCGAAATGGTGTCTTTTATGTGCCACCCGCACAAGCCAGTCCAGGGGCGCTGGCAACGATCTCGCTCGAAAATCCTACAGGAGCCAGTCAGGCGGTACTGGCAATGGCCACGCTCAAAATGGTGCATCTCATGTGCCACCCGCACAAGAACCAGTCCAGGGGCACTGGCAACGATCTTACTTGGCTTGCCGGGTCTTCTCACGCACAGCACATTTCTAAAGGTCTCGATCAGTAGTCATCGCCTCGGTGAGGCCCAATGTACGAAGGTCTTGCCTCACCACCTCAGCCCAGGTCTTCCTGGGCCTACCTCTTCCACGGGTTCCCTCAACTGTTAGGGTGTGGCACTTTTTCACGCAGCTATCCTCCTCCATTCTCCCCACATGTCCATACCAGCGCAATCGTCTCTCTTGCACGCCACAACTGATGCTTCTAATGTTCAGCTTTTCTCTCAAGATACTTACACTCTGACGGGTATTCACATTGACATTACACATCCAACGGAGCATACTGGCTTCATTCCTTGCGAGCTTACGTATGTCCTCAGCAGTTACAGCCCATGTTTCACTGCCATGTAGCATGGTTGTTCGTACGCATGCGTCATACAGTCTGCCTTTTACTCTGAGTGAGAGTCCCTTTGTCGCCAGCAGGGGTAAGAGCTCTCTAAACTTTGCCCAGGCTATTCTTATTCTAGCAGCTACACTTTCAGCGCACCCACCCCCACTACTAACTTGGTCGCCCAGATAGCGGAAGCTATCGACTACCTCTAGTTTTTCACCCTGGAATGAGATAGAAGTTGTTTCCTGTTTGTTTACAGTCTTTATTGCACCTGAACATCTGCCACAAACAAAAACTAACTTGCTAGTTAACCTGCCTTTGATGTTGCTGCACCTCTTATGTGTCCATAGCTTGCACCGGGTACATCTTATAGAGTTACTACCTACTCCTTTTCTACATACTGAGCAGGGCCATCTACCTGAAGGGGGTTGTGTTTTATCTACCTTCCTACTTATTAGGATTTTGGTTTTAGCTAGGTTGACTCTAAGGCCCTTCAATTCTAGACCTTGCTTCCACACCTGAAACTTCTCCTCTAGTTCTGATAGTGACTCCGCAATTAGGGCAAGGTCATCAGCATAGAGGAGCTCCCAGGGGCAACCTGTCTTGAACTCCTCTGTGATTGCCTGGAGGACTATGATAAATAAGAGGGGGCTGAGGACGGAACCTTGGTGGACCCCTACCTCTACCCGGAATTCATTGCTGTACTCATTTCCAACCCTCACCTTACTGGCAGCATCTCTGTACATGGCTCGCACAGCTCTCACTAACCATTCTTCTATCCCAAGTTTCCTCATTGACCACCAGATAAGGGATCGGGGGACCCTGTCAAAGGCTTTCTCCCATGTCAACGAAAGCCAGGTACAGAGGTTTATCCTTAGCTAGGTATTTCTCCTGCAACTGTCTCACTAGAAATAAGGTATCAGTAGTGCTTTTACCTGGCACGAACCTAAACTGCATCTCATCTAAATTGATTCGCTCCCTAATTAGTTGGGCTATGACCCTCTCTGTAACTTTCATAACCTGATCTAACAGCTTGATGCCTCTGTAATTATTTGTATCTAAAGCGTCACCTTTACCTTTGTAGCAGTTGACTATGATGCTGCTACACCAGTCATTGGGTATGACTCCTTCGTGTATCACGTGGTTCGTAATACGGGTGACTAGGCTATAGCCAACACTGCCAGATATTTTGAGCATCTCTGCAGTGATTCCTGATGGGCCGGGGGCTTTCCCGGTCTTCATACTCTTAATTGCTTTATCTACCCTGGTACTATCAACTCGGATAGCTGGTCCCTCTATTGGGTCGACATACGGCAGGCTCTCTTTCTCCCATTCATTCTCTTTATTAAGCAATCTATCGTAGTGGCATCTCCAGACCTCTTTCTTTGCATCCTCATTTAATGCAAGCGTACCATCATCCATGCGAACACATTTCTCTCCTACAACATCACTATTCTCTCTCCTACACTGTCTTGCAACACGAAATACCTCGAGTCTTTGGTCCTCACGGCGCAGAACATTGGCAAATCTTCCCTTATCTGCTTCCCCTCTGGCTAAATAAACCTGTCGCCTAGCCTCCCTTCTGGCACATTGGTACAATTCCCTGCTACCACCGTTCTTCCAGTCCTTCCAAGCCTGTTTCTTTTGTCTAATAGCCCTGTCTACCTCCTTGTTCCACCACCACGTTACTCTGGGTCGGGAGGGGACCTTACACCACCCACAAATCTGGTCGGTGGCTTTCAACAGGTTGTCCCGCAGAAATCTCCAATTGTCTTCCACGTTGTATGATGCTATATCCCCTTCTATTTCGTTAAATGCTTCAAGTAACTTGTCTCTAAGTCTCTGTCCGTTTGCAGGGTCTTTAAGCTTCCACACCCTTCTCCTCCAAGCCTGTCTAATTCTGGGCACCCATTTTGCCTTGATCCCAAAGTCGCTAACTACTAATCTATGTTGTGGGGTACATTCTTCGCCAGGGTAGGTTTTGGCATTTATAAGCCGCCCTCTTTCCCTATTTCTGGCGAGGATGTAGTCGATTTGGCTAGAGTGTCTGCCGGAGCGGTAGGTGACTAGGTGACTGGCAGGTTTCCTGAAGTTGGTATTGCAGACCATAAGATCGGTTGCATCACAGAACTCCAGCAGTCTGGTTCCCTCCTCGTTGCGGGAACCGAAGCCATAGCCTCCATGTATGCCATGGAAGCCTCCAGCACGACGTCCGACATGACCGTTGAAGTCTCCAGCCACAAAGAGAAGGTCCCTGTCACTCGTCGACGAGGTAGTTTGCAAGAGGGTGTCATAGAATTGGTCTTTCAGACCATCTGGTAGCCCCGGTTGAGGTGCATAGGCTGAGATGACAGTAGCTAATCTATGATGAAGCACTAGTCTGATCTTAAGTACTCTGTCACTTACTCTAACGACCTCGATTACCTTATCCACCCATTTCTCCGCTAGAAGTATTCCTACGCCCCCGACCCCGTCAGTGTTCCCTGCCCAGAAAATCTTGTACCTGTGTTCTTTGCCTGTGAGGAACCTCGCAGAACCTCCTCTCCATCTTACTTCCTGGATGCAGCACATATCTACGCGTCTCCGTTCAAGCATCTCAACAATTTCACCAGATCTACCTTTCAGCGTGCCGACGTTGAGAGTGCCAATCCTAACAGTATGGGTGTTGGGGGTGTGGGCCTGTAGCCTGGGAAGGGGAAATGCAGTGTCGTGTACCTGAAAAGAAAACTTGCAATTGGAAGAATTCATAAGCAAAACAGTACCTACAACCTGCAAACATTTCTCAAACTTAATGCGCTATATATATATATATATATATATATATATATATATATATATATATATATATATATATACACATATACATATACATATACAGGTTACTACCCGAAACCCAGGTCTGTGTGTATCATGTAAGTCCAAAATATAATTGATTGTAATTGTAGAGATAGGACTAAAGGTAAATTTAATAATAGATGTAACGTTGAGGACGTAGTATATAAATGTATAGTGATTTTGAAGGATAATAACTGTAGTAATAATGATAACATAAATACTACTTACATTGGATCGACTTCCAATAAAATTAAATCCCGGGTGGCCCAACTTATGAATTCTTTTAAGAACAGAAGTTTAATGAACTCTACGGGCCTTAGTAAATACATTTAGGAACTTAAATCAAAAAGAATAGAATACTAGTTAAAATGAGAAATAGTTTGCAAGGCTAAATCATATAGGATAGGGAATAAATTCTGCTTATTATGTACTAACGAATTTAAAGAGATATTATTAGCTAATAAAAAAATTATTTAACTCCCACGATGAATGTAATATTAAATGCAGACATAAATTAAATTACTTATATAATAAGTTTAGATAACTAATTTATTTATTTAAACCTAGTATTAGGTGCCAACTTATAGTTATTATCAGTATCGTAAAATACATCAAATTAGCTTTAGAATACACTTTAATCATCACAATATTATACAAAATTGGAACGTATAACTACCTTTACTTTAAGTATTCAACGATAATATAAGCAGTCTTTTACAATGTTTCATAACATTATTTAAGTAATATATAACTTTCGTATTTGGTATAGTTATTATTCTGCGTAAATCTGAGAGTTTTAAGTATTTTAGTATTATTAATCTTCAATAAACTTTTTATTTTAGGTAGGTTTTTCTTTATCGATATTTTCGTTATTATTTTAGTAATTGTAATACGTACTTACTTCTGGTAATAGACGCCATGTTTATCACATGACTTTTCAGTATTAATTTTTATAGCATTATTTACGTAATATAGAATTTTCGTATGTGTATAGTTATTACTCTACGTTAATTTGCAAGTTTAAGTATTTTAGTATTTTTAATCCTCAAGAAACTTTTTATTTTAGGTATATTTTCTTTTTCGATATTTTCGTTATTATTTTAGAAATTATAATACGCAGGTACTTCTGGGTAATAGACGTCATATCTATCACGTGACCTTTTAGTATAAATTCTATAACACGGCCATTTTGATTTAGTTTACAGTTACCCACCGGCAGATAAGTCATGTTTTCTTATTTTAATTTTAATTTTATAAACAATATTGACATCCGTCTTTTAGTAACTTTATACACTAACACATTTTTTTACTATTATCTACTTATTCTATAATGTTTTAACCTTGTTTACTATAATACTCTTTTTCAATATTTTTAGATTGTAACTCTTAATAATTATATTAATACCGTTAATGTAGGGAATAGTTTACAGATTTTGTCTCTCTCTATATATTTTTATTTCTCATGTTTATGTTTATTCCTTGAATGATTCTAGGTATTTTCTAAGGGATTTGACCTGAAGAGTGTCTGATTTTGAGAGTAAAATCATTTCCCCGTTCTAATGAACTCGGATAGAATTTGCTTATGATTTTATATAGTCCTATTTCAGCCATGAAACGCGTATAGTCTATATACTAGCACTAACTTTTTACATTTATACTTCTATACTGTATATTATCGTATTAATTTTTACTGTCCAATTTATAAATTTGACTTTTAAATTTTTTAAATTAATATTTCTATGATTTATTTATATGATTTATTTATGTAATATGTTATTTAATATAAATTTTTAGATTAAACTATTAGATATATTAAGATGGTATATGCCTCACAGCATAGATCTGGACGGGTTCTGAGTTGACTGAGTTGTAGAGTGGTGGTTCGTCTCTAAATTAGTCATATATATATATATATTATATATTAGGAAACCCGGTATAATATTATACCGATTTTTGCCTGTAAGGTTGGAATAAAATTTTTATTCCCTAATATTATTACATCTACATAGATTTACATATGTATATGTGTATGTGCTTGAATGTGTATATGTGTATGTGTATGTGTGTGTATGCCTTTGCATCTGTATTTGTTACTGCACTGTTGCTTTACAACCTGTGTTAGTTTGTCTATGGCCCTGTAACTTAGCAGTTCAGCAACAGAGGCTGATAGAAAAATTAGCAGACCTGAAAAATAAATAGATATTCAGGTTAATTTATTTAACTAAAACGTCTTTTAAGGTGGTGCGCGAGGGAGAAATCTATGAAAGTCATTGAACATATTATGGAACTTCTCCAGACCTTTATTCAAAGTCTACAAAATAATTATGCATATAATTTACTATACAACAAATCGATTCTCGTATAAAATTTACCACCCAAAACTCACTCATAAAGTATAATATATGAAATGTTCTAGAAATGGCGCAGGCATGATAAGAAGCTTGCTTCCCAACCACATGGTTCTGGGCTCAGTAGCTATGTGTGGCACCTTGGACAAATGTCAACCACTATAACTTCAGCCTAGCCAAAGACTTGTGAGTGGATTTGGTAGATGGAAACTGAAAGATGCCTGTCATATATATATATATGTATATATATATATATATATATATATATATGTATATATATATATATATATATATATATATATATATATATATATATATATATATATATATATCTGACAGACTTTATATATATATATATATATATATATATATATATATATACACACACATATG
The DNA here is from genome assembly GCF_046866305.1 of Octopus bimaculoides. Classification (NCBI taxonomy): domain Eukaryota; kingdom Metazoa; phylum Mollusca; class Cephalopoda; order Octopoda; family Octopodidae; genus Octopus; species Octopus bimaculoides. The sequence goes on along the minus strand of NC_142941.1, from coordinate 40,347,335 downwards.
TGTCTGTGTCTGTCACCTAACATTGGTTGATAACCAGTGTTGGTATGTTTATGTCCCCCGGAACTTAGTGGTTCAGTAAAAGAGATCAATACAATAAGTACCAAGCTTAAAAAAAAAGTACTGGGCTTGATTCATTTGACTGGTGCCCCACCATGACCTCAGTCTTATTAGTGAAACAAATAAAAGAGGAAAGATTTGAAATTTACAATGTGGCTGTATAGTTTTCTCTGAGACCACTTGGTCTTAGGTTCAATCACACTGTACGACATGCTGAGCAATTGTCTTCTTCTATAGCCCCAGACCTATCAATGCCTTGTGAGTAAACTTGGTAGATGGAAACTGTAAGAAAGTATGTTACTTCTGTACTCACATTCACACACACACACGCATATATATGTCTGCCTGTCTGTATCTATCTATCTAGCTATCTATCTATCTATCTATCTATGTTCTCTTTCTCTTGTTAATTTTGAGCAAATTTTGACTGGCCACCTACTTGGTAGAAAGGTTGTGAAGGAGAGTATCTTGTTTTAACTGTCATCCTTTAAATTTTAAGATCTTGCAGGTTTTTATAGTCCTAGATGTAGTGATCTTTGGTAGCTTATGAACTAAGGAATTGCATTCTTTCCCTAAGATTCCAAGCTCAGTCATACTTTGCTGCAGATGAGTTGGTATGTATCCTGTTGCTCCAACAATAATAGGTATGAAGCTGAAAGTGTATCTTGGGTACTGGATTTGCTAATTCCTTATCAATGATCCATAAATATCCTCTTTCTGTTGTATTTTTCTAATCACATTCACGTTCATGTCTACATTCGTGTATGTATGTATGTATGTGTGTGTGTGTGTGAATGTATATATTGTCCTGGGTATGACTTTAAACTGCATCCAGTAGTGGAACTCAAGTACAGGAGTTCCAAGGTTTTGGGGAGTGTGAGGCCACCTCTTAACCATTATTTTTCCCAGGTGTATTCTGACAGGTTTAGTAACACCTACCAAGATCCAAGGTTAACTAGCATATGTGATGATATTCCATCTGAGCATGAGGATAAAGAAATATCTTTGATTGGTATCAGGGGGTGCCATAAAATTACTGAGTGTGATGCACTGCCGTTTTGCTACACTGTTATTACTGAGAGCCTCCTCCAATATGTGGCACTTGGTGAAGAATGGAGTTTGATGTTGCTACCCTCATTTGCACCTCTTGCCGTGAGGTAGGTTCATCTGGAACTCTTGACAGGAAGAGGTCCAGCTTTTATTAAAAAACCCCTACATCTACTTTGTGTAGGTTCCTCAGGCTCTTTGGGAGAATATTAAAAAGCTGTGGACCCCTGAAACCCAAACTGTTGCGGTAACTGGTCCTGAAGCGCGATGGCATTGGTGGGATCTTTGGCACTATGCAGTATCGTCCCGTTCTGGCATTGGCACAATTCCTTCCAGGATCTTCCAGATGTATATTACTGCATACCTCTCCCACTTTCTCTCCAGGGAGTAGAGTCTTAGCTGTTTCAGCCTTTCCCAGTAGCTGAGCAGTTGCAAAGAGACAATCTTCTTTGTGAATCTTCTCTGAATTGCTTCAAGGTCCACTGTTAATTTTACACTGGTGGGTGACCATAGCTATGAGCAGTAATTCAGGCGGCTGAGGGCGAATATCCTCAGAGGACTATCATGGTTTCCTTATCTCTGGTTCTGAATGTTCTCAGGATCCATCCAGCCAGTCGTCTGCACTTTGTTGCCATCCTGGTAATGTGCACTTGGAAAGAGGTATCACTCATGTCGATTCCCAGGTCTCTCACTGATTTAGGCTCTGGGATTGAAATTCCCTGTGGACCAGTGTACTCTGTAAGTTTCATATTCAGTTTTGGACGTTGGTAGTGCAGGGCTTGGAATTTTTCAGCATTAAACTGCATATTATTATCCTCAGCCCATCTGTAAATTGCATCCAACTCCTGCTGCAGATGTGCAACTTCACTGAAGTGCTGTATTTTCTGTGAGACTTTCAAAAAAAACATGAAAAAAATAAGCAGATGATAAATGAACAAAATAATGCTCATATAAAGTTTGTAATACAAGGAGTCACTCGCAGGAAATTTTCTATACAGTTGGTCAATCATAGACAAATTACTATATACAGAGACAGATACTCATAAAAAATTTATTATCCATAGATTAATAAAGTAAAATTTACTGTACAAAATGCCTTTCATAAAAAATGTACTGTTCAACATATTAAGTCACAAAGTCTCACTGAACACTACTCTGTTGTAAACACTACAAAATCTGCAACTGATGATGGAATGTACCTTTTCTCAAATATGAGCCTCACGATTGATTACAGGTAAGTTCACTGCTATCAGTTCACTGCCATCAGTTCACTGCGGGGAAAGTTCATTGTCATCAATTCACTGCAAGGAAAGTTTACCAAGAAAATATATCCATAGTATTTCACCATTAATAGTTAAAAACTATCATATTGCAAAAAAAAAAAAAAAGGAAATTGATGACAGTGAACTTTCCCTGTGATAAATTGATGACGGTGGACTTACTGGACATGCTCACAATTAAAGGTTGTTCTATTTAAGGTATAACATTCTGTAAGTTTGTGAAAGGTGCTTGACTTAATGGTTAAGGTGTTGGACTCATGATCATAGGATTGTGGTTTTGATTCTTGGATTGGATAATGTGTTGGTTTCTTGAGCAAAATACTTTATTTCACATTGTTCCAGTCCACTCAGCTGATAAAAATGTGTAATCCTGTGACAAACTGGCACCCCATCCAGGGAAGAATATGTACCCCAGAGAAACCAGAAAATTGACCCTATCCTCCTGAGAGAGTAATGTGGACTAACCCTCACTCATTCTATAAATATACCATATATAGTAAGCAGTAGATATAAATATATATTGTATATAGATGTGTGTGTGTGCGCATGTGCATGTATTTTTACTCCTATGATTCAAGCTCATAAGAAAAGTGTCTCCTGTCCAATGGACTAAAAATATCCAGCATTTATCTCTAATGATATCAAGATGAGAGATAAAAATTTAACTAACATCGCTCTTGCCTAACATTGACTTCCATGTTTTCCCATGTATTATTCTTAACCAGATTCTGTGGAAATAACCTTACCATATCATTGAAACTGTCAAATTACAAAAAAAAAAAAAATTTACTATCCATAGATTAGTTTAGTAAAAGTTGCTGCACATGTTGTCATACATAAAATTTACTATGCAGAGTTATACATATAGATTTTGTTATACAAAAGAATCATACATATAAACTTTACCACTCGGCCTGGCTCTCCATTGGTTGTGCAATTGGTTCAGCATTCCACAGACATGTGTGCCCTTAATGTAGTTCTCAGGGAGATTCAACATGACACGGAACGTGACAGGATTGGCCCTTTTGAAATTACTGGTACAACGCATTTTTGCCAGGTGAATGAATGGGAGCGATGTGAAATAAAGTGTCCTGCTCAAAGACACAATGAACCACCATGTATCTAACTCACAACTTTACGATCATGAGCCTAAGCCATACTGGTGTGATTTACATAAAATTTGCTCTACAATGAGTTCATCATAAACTGTTTAAAATCAAAAATTACTCATGCAACATTAAGCAAAGAGTCATTCATATAAAATAACATTATATCTGGAATCATTCATATCAAATTTACAATGCAAGGAATAAGCTTATATAACTGTAATGCAACAAATTTGTTATTATGTTTTAATATAATCAAGTACGTGTATCTTGAAATTAATTTGATGACAATCATTTTGCACTCACTGCCATATTAATTACATTTTTGTGTATTTTATATTGGAATAGTTTTCATTTTATTTAACCCCAGTGTGTAATATTTCTTAAACTTTAAAGTAAATTTTGTCAAACAAAACTGTAAAAGCATAAACAGAATTCTATAACTTAAATAATGTATTAGTTTATAACATGTTAAATTTTAACATGGAGTCTTTGTTATTTATCAGTGTTAATTGTTATCTGCTTACATTCTTCTTCTTCTTCTTCTTCTAATTATTATTATTATTATTATTATTATTACAATTATTATTGAGTGAGAGAGCAATGTATGCCATCAAAATGACACTGGGGTAAAATATATGAAGCCCAGTATATCTATTGTGACTACAATGTCTGATAAAGGTACACCAGGCACATGCATCACAATCATTTGTGTGTGACATGGTGATCACATATCAAGATAAACAGCACATAAACTTGCAGGCAGGTGGGACCCAGTTAGAATTTTCTTCAGGTCAAATAGCCCAGCCTACTCAAAAGATCTTCGAATAAGGGTTGTTTTAGGATGTTGAATGAAACACCCATGTTTCCAGGGGTGAATTATTCAAACCTTGAAGAACGCCCCTTAACACATGGCTATGATGTTCCCCACTGCTTCTGCTCGTCATCAGAGATGTTCATATCATCAACCACTAAAAGACATACTAAACTGGTTAAGGTCAAACAACTGACAAACAAATGTGTGGTATTGAGCAAAATATCTGCTGTAGCCCATCTTCTATACCAAGACAAAACATGTACATGATGACACTTGCAATCAGATAAAATCAGAAGCCATGAGAGTATTGTTATTATTACTAGTTCAAAATATTTTTGTATGTTACCCCTATGGTCTGATTTAGGTGCTCTCTTTTACTTGTTTCAGTCATTTGACTGTGGCCATGCTGGAGCACCGCCTTTACTCGAGCAAATCGACCCCAAGACTTATTCTTTGTAAGCCTAGTACTTATTTTATCTTCTCTTTTGCTGAGCCACTAAGTTACAGGGACGTAAACACACCAGCATCAGTTGTCAAATGATGTTAGGGGGGGGGGAGGCAAACACAGACACACAAGCATATACACACACATACATATATATACATATATATATATATATATACATACATATATACGACGGGCTTCTTTCAGTTTCTGTCTACCAAATCCACTTACAAGGCTTTGGTCGGCCCAAGGCTATAGTAGAAGACACATGCCCAAGGTACCATGCAGTAGGGCTGAACCTGGAACAATGTGGTTGGTAAACAAGCTACTTACCAGACAGCCACTCCTGCGCCTATATAGCCACATCCCCACCTATATGGCCACACCTACGCCTATACACAAAATCATATTGGACCTTGGTGCATCATCATTAATGATTCTGTTCACTGCTAACACATTGTTGAACTTAATATTCTAATATCAACAAAATATACTTTTGAATATGTGCTTAAAATAAATATTTTACCTGATTTAAATATTTCCTTTCTATGTAGAATCACAACCCTGAACACTCAGCGCCCCCTGTACCACCCACTTGACTTTACAACTGTATAGTCAGATCATGACATCTTGAATGGGAGGGAGCACTGCTACCCAGCTTAAGTATCACTATTCTATAAGAAGTATCACTGGCACTAATGTCAGCTAACATATCTAATGAATTATGTTCAGTGTAGTGCTCAACTTACTAATTCACTAAGTCTCACAGAACGCACCTCTCTAAACATACACACACACACACACACACACACACACACATGTACACACAAATTCCACATATTGTTGACACAAGAAACTCCTTGGTCAAGATGCTACTAGTGGGTAATTAATCCAGAAACATGTGGTAACAAACTGAAATTGTTAGCCACATAAACACAGACATGCTTCAATTCATGTTTAATTCTAAGAGAACGGCAGGATAAAAAGAGGACATCTAAAATCTTTTAGAATAGTTAATTAGAAGTAAATATATTTAACAACTTATCAACTAATAAATATGTGGCATGTAGAGGGAGAAGGAACAGCTGTTTAATGGCTAACATAAATTTAATCATTTGGGCAAGAATGGGGTATGGAAGATAACTCCTGATAATATTTTGGCTTTATTAGACAGCTTAAAACTAATTGTAAAGGTACATAAAGAGACATCCCCACTCGATAGTTAAGATGTTCAGCTTATGAACCTAAGTTTGGAGGTTCAGTTCCTTGAGTAAGGAACTTCATTTCACATTGCTCTTGTCTACTTGACTGTGATGAGTGCCAGCTAAACCAGTGTTTCTCAACCATTTTTTGCCTATGGACCTCTTTGATTTCTATTTTATTCTGCTGGAACCTCCTAGCCATTCAATGTTTTTAAAAATCATTAGGAACTGTATAAAAAAAATTTGTTAAAATATTTTGTGTATTGTAATAGTGTAGCTAATTCATTGTACATAAATTTTGACAACAAAATCTTATGTGGACCTGCAAGGATCACATGGGGCCCAGTTGAGAAGCACTGAACTAAGTGCTTCTATAGTCTTCTCTCCCTCCACCTGCTATACTTTGTTTATTGTACTGGATTAAAAGTGAAGGGACCTACAGGGTGCCTATGTCCACTCATGACTTCATAAGTGCCTAAAACTGTCAGTGGAAGCATGGTACATACTACCAAGCTCTACTCACTTGCAAGTGTAATGGTTGGTTGTCCAACATATTTCATGGATAAAATTCATGTGAATTTAATGAAAATAATAATGATGAACTTACAGTGCTCAGGTGTGCTACAACTCCTCAGAAAAAGTAACCAAAACTGCATGAACGGTACATAGAATATGCACAGCAAGTGAACAGTGAATAAGTTTAAAAAGAAAAAATTGACCATGTCAACTAGTTTGATTGCTGCTGTGAATGAATAAGCGTGATGTTTGGGGCAGAGTTGCTTTTTCAGAGTGGTCAAGTATTGGTAGGCAGAGGTTAAAAGAAGTGAATAGGTAAAATTAATAAGGAAAGGAATTGAATAAATATGCAGTGTCACTATTAAGGAAGGAAAGTTAAGAGATTGGCAGATGATGTGAGAGACAGAAAAATGATATGACTTAGTAAAGTAAAGAGGAAGTACTTTACTAACAGGAGAGCCCTAATTGAGCACATCTATATTTTCAATAAAATAAGTACCAGTCAAGAACTGGAGTCAATATAATTGACTAGCCCCCTCCCACAAAATTTCAGACTTTATGCTTATAATAGAAAGGATTATTGTTTTGTATATTAAGAACCACATTATCTAATCTGTCCATTTTTTATAAAAACAGTAGATTTTTATTTAACAGTATTTAACTATTATTTCAAGCAAATATTTAGAAAATTTCTTGTTTACCTGTTCCAGCAAATCCCTGATCAAAGGAGTTCCAACCATGACCAACCTGCTTTTATCTATTTTCAATAATCTATGCTCCATGTTCCAGTATATTATCCTTCTTTAACTTCCATTTCTAGTAAAAACAACCAACCACATAGTAACTACCCTCATGTACTCATGCTTTGTGATGAGTTTATCTGCAAAATAAGACAAGTTAACAGGTAGAAAGGATTTGTTTTATGTCTTCTTGTTCAACTAGTTACAGACCTATAAGGGAGGAAACTGTTTGGTCCTTTATTTAGAAGATTATAAAATGATCCTTTATTTGTTGATCGTTTAGTTGTTTCAACCATTGGATTGTGACCACACTGGGCCACCATATTGAAGGGTTTTATTTTAGTCAAACAGATCCCACAACCTTGACAGTACTATTAAATCTGGTACTTATTTTATCAACCTCTTTTGCTGAACAGCGAAGTTGTCAGGATGTAAACAAACCAACAGATCAAGTGTTGCTGGGAGGTGGCAAACACAGATGCAAAGACTCATGTGCAAGCATGCATACGTGCACATACACACGCACACACATACACACATACATACATATATACATACATACATGTGAATGTAAGGATATGTATAAATGTGTGTATAACATAAGTGTGCACACACACACACACACACACACACACACACACACATACCTATAACAAAATTAATAGTGATGGATTATCTTTCACTGTTAGCTCTGATTTGATGTTTCACACACTTACTTACTATAAGCCTAGGACAATACTCTAATAATGGAGCACACACACACACACACATTTTGTATGAGTGAATGTACAATTATCAACCAGTAGACCTCTTATCAAAGGAGTTCCTGTCATGACCAACCTGTTATCTATTTTCTATATTCCATGCTCCATGTCCCAATGTATTATCTTGCATTTTTATCCTTCTTTAACTTCCATTTCTAGTAAAACGATCAACCGCATAGTAACTCCCCTCATTTATTCATGTATTGCGTTTATCTGCTAAATGTTATTACAACAGTTTCTTCAACTGCTGATCATATAATTCTGTCCATGTTAGTTCGCTTTGGTAAAGGGACATTACTCTGCTTGTCTCAGTTAACCGTATGTATAATTCCATAACACAAGGGCTTTATTCAATATAATTTTGCAAACTTTTTTTTTTTTGGAACGAGTACATCATCATCATCATCATTTAAAAAATATATTTCCGTAGTTGTATTAGTTGGACAGGTTTTCTTTTGCCATGAGACTTGCCACATGCTGTGGTCTCTTCCTTGGTTTCTTCTAGAAGTTGAACGTCCTTAGATCAACACTCATCTCTTCATTTCATATCATCTTTTGTTTTTCTCTTCTAGAGCTTCCATTCTCTTAATTTGTACAGCACTTCTTTACCCCACAATCTTCTTCTATATGCATTTTATGTCTCTATCTGCACTATCTTTCCTCTTGCACACTGCTACTGATTCCTCTTATAACTCAGATTTCTAAATTTTCCTTTTGTATCTATAAAAGATTTTCACAGAAAACAGGTGAACATGTATGTAAATTTATTAACTCATCCAACCCATTTGCTCATTGAAGATAACAATGTTCATTTATTGTTTATTGCATTTTAGCCAGGCTGTTGTTATTTACTATCGTTGCTGGGCCAGGGGTAAACAATGAACAAGCATACCAATGATCAAAAAGACATTCCAGCCACGACCATGTCTATTTTTAGGGCTAGCTACAATTTCATTATCAAATGTGTGCTTCCTAATATGGTAGGATGTGACATGGAGTGATTTGGCTGCTATTTCTACCCACCCATACCACTTCTCTTATACTTACCTTGCTGTAACTTGAGGTTGTGCCCTGATATATTTTTACCTCCCTTTTTATTTTTCAACTGGAGTAACGATGTATCTCCCTACAGCAAGACACCCACTTCTGTGCCTCTATCATTCTTTAGCCCAGGGGTCCTCAACCATTTTTTAAACTATGGACTCTTTGATTACTATTTTATTCTGGTGGACCCACTCCCATTGCCATTCGATGTTTAAAAACTAGTTTTATAAAATCTTCCAAAATTCCTACTTTAACTTGTATAGATTAAAGTATGTTAAATGTTAGAGAAAGAAATCTGGCTGTTTCTTGCAAAACATACCAATACACACATCTAAAACAAAATTTTTTGGGGGACCCTTAAAATACTATTATGGATCCCTAATTTACTATTTAGTTGCATGGACCCCCAAAAATCTTATATGGACTCTCAGGGGCCGTATGATCCCTGGCTGAGAACCATAAGTCTCTCATAAAGCCTGATATAAAGCTACTCCTACCTCAATACTATCACCCACCCTGTCTGCTGACTCTGGAATTTGGTGCAGTATTCCAGCTTACCAGCTCCAGTTGAACACCCCCACCCAAGCCAGCATGGAAAATGGACCTTAAATGATGGTGATGATGATAATGAAAACTGGGTCTGGAGGAAGGGCAGAAGACATGACTTTTACAGCCCCTATGAAACTGATGAAGTTGATGCTGTTAACATTTTGGTTGCAGAAAAGTCATGTGGACAGAGGGGATTCTGAATGACTGATATTCTGGAGAGGGAAAATTAAAAGTAGAGGTTAGTGCAGGGCTTGTGATGGTAGACACAACATTGGTGATGAGAGGTGGAAAGATAGGCGAGTTAAGAGTGCTTGATTGGAGGTGACATATAACCAGTTATCTCTTCAGAGCAGAGGCCATTGTAGTAGTGTTAGTCAAAGCAAAGGGAGGACACAGTTTATTTGTGGAGAAGAGACTGGAGTATGACTGTTAGTGACTTTATACCATATTCCATATCTGAAAGCTGTGCTCTACTGTGAGTCTCATCCAAACTTTGCAAAGGATTTGTAATAGAAGGGTACTGAATTATTTGCATCTGAAGTGAAGGACCAGCTTTTGGGAAGCAGTTTTAGGTATTTGTATGATGGGCATATAATAGACTGATAAATCCTCAGAGACAACGAGACCTAGCATTGGGAGTTCCCATTGTGGTGACTATAATAATGGTTTCTTGATATGAGTTGAGCCTTTTTCTTTTCTTTTTTTAGCATAGCCCCCATGGATGTTTGTTTCTATTCATAAAAACAGTGCAGATACATCATGAGGTTTCAAGGTTACAAACTGATAAAACTTGGACAGGGAGATTTAAGGAAGAATGAAGGGTGGTATCATCTGTCGAAAAGTGGGTTCTGCAGGAAGTGACTGCATGAAGGTTATTGATACATGGGAAGAAGAGCATGGGAATCAGACTTGAACCCTGGGGCTCACCAGAGATGATAATATGTGGGTCAGATATAGCATCATCAGCGTAGACTGAAAATGTGTTGCCTGGAAGGAAGCTGATAATCCAAGAGATGAGAGAGGGATGGATCCCATATTGGGCTGGTCAAAAGCTTCATTGATATCAAAGGCAAATTTATAATTTATTCAGATAAATTAGGTGAGTGATATAATGAAATAAATGCAGAAGAAGAAGATATGGTCAAAAAGTTGCTAGTTGTTTCAGCAGTTTGGGAAATAGAATAGGAAGCAGATGATCTGGAAGAGTTTTTGGGAAGACTTTGGGCTAGAAGAATTGAAAGTCAGTGTTACTGGTGAGCAGATGAGTGAAGAATGAAAAAGCGAAGATGGAGCGTATTTATAGACAGAAATTACCTTTCAGAATGAACTTTCAATAAAAAATGATGCCTGGACTGCAAAATGGACTATAGGTAGGGGTTGAAAGATCTGTGTGGGGTTTTCTTTGTAAGAAGTGATACGAATAAACATTACATAAACTAACATTATGTATTTAATTCCTTGAATGGGTGAATGAATGAATGTATGAAAGAATAGATAGGATGAATGATATTGCTGGAATGTTGATATTGCTTGAAATCTGATACAAAATGATTAGACAATAAGACTGTAAAGATAAACAGAATAATATTTGAACTATAAATGATGATTGGTTAAGATGTAGGATTTCACAGATAAGTGTTTATGGAGGCATCTTAATAAGATATCTTTAAACATACATACATACACACACACATACATGCGTACCTGCATACATACATACATACATACATACATGTATGCATGTATAAATACATACATAAATATACACTCATACATACAAGGGAGTGCTGAAAAGTTCCTAAATGTTGGGTAAAAGAAAATACAGGAGTATCGGTTAATTATGATTTTATTCGAGACATTCCCTCTCAGATTCACACACTCATTGCAGTGGTCCTTTAGTTTTTCTAAGCCCTGTAAAAGAACTCAGAAGGTTGGGCCTCCAGCCAGGCCTTTCGCGATACCCTTAAAGCAAGGAACTTTTAAGCACCTCTCGTACCTATGTACTTGCAAACATAAAAACATGCATGCATGCATACATAAGTACATACATACATATACATATATACATTGATTGTTTACGACTCTATTAATAATGTCTGCCACTGGCATAGGTAGTAAAGGATTTTGTTCCACAACCATGTGGTTACCGTTCAATCCCACTCACATGGTAAATTTAGTATGTTTTCTTTCCTTGACTCAAACGCATCAATAGCATGTGATTAAAAATCTAGATGCTAGGCACTGAATCTCCCTCGGTCTCTCCCTCCTTCTTTCTCTCTTCCTCACTCTCCCTCTCTATGTATATAAATCGATTAATAGACAGACAGACAGACAGATAGATAGATAGATTGTATCAGCTTGGGATAACAACTGGCACATTCAAACAGAAATACACTGCAGTATTAATGCTCGTTTAAGTTATCTCCCTTCACACTCACATAAATGGCAATTTCCTATCTTATTTTGTTGAAGAATGCTGATGTAAGTACAGGATATAGAAGACTAAAACCCTTGTGAACGGTACAGAACTATGCTCAAGCAAGGCTATATTCAATAAGTGAAATTAGTAACAGAAAATAAAGAACAATAAAAAAAAAGCAAAAAAATAGAAGAGTTCATATAAAAATTGTTTTATTTGATTTTTTAATGCTTGTTTGCCACCCTTATTTTGCATATAAATTAATTTTTCCGAAGTATGTACACTCTCTCCTACATAGAATTGTTTGTTGTATGTATCGTTTTAACAGCCACAGCATTTTATCTCAAGTGTTTGTTTTCATATCAGTTCAGATCAACTTGCCCCAAACTAAATTCAAATTTAAATTCTTCTTGGATTGATCTCACATTATTACTACAAAAAATAATGCTAGATAATATTCAATAAATAAACATTTGTCTTTCATATTAAATTTAATGTTAACGTTGGCTATTTTGAAAATTACTATGCAAAGGAACTATATTTTTGTTAGAATTATGGCCACAAAAGGGTTAATTTTACATTTTCATTTCCACTTCAAGATATGCTATATTTCAAAACAGCTTTACTCATTTTCAATATATGGGGAAAAAATTCCTCTTTTTTATAGATTTCTATTAATATTTATGTTTATGTAAGTTTCCGTTCAACTTAAATACAAATATAGTCATTCCTTATAATAGTAAAGGATAAATTTTACCATTTCTTCGTCCATATATAGCTACACATCTGAGATCATGTTGACATTATGGATCTTCTGTGAGCACTTTAGCTTAAACATATAACGTTTTTTTTTTTTCAATGCATTTGAATATTTTTATATTTGGATCTTCCAGGGAATACTTGCATATGATTTGTATTTATGCATGCACAGATCCAGATTTAGGAAGGATAGGTCAAGCCAACAGAACATGGTGCAATACATTCTCAGATAGATTCATATTTATCACACACAGCTAGTGTGTGAAGAGAAAAGTTCTGATTACATATATTATACCTGCCTCCTCTGGTTTTGATTCTCCCGTTCTATAATTAAAGTTGACAAGTTTGGAATATCTTTCTCTCTTACTTGAGTTTTCAGTTCTATAATTAAATATGACAAGTTTAAGATTTATTCTGGAGTCATCCTCAGAGAGAACCGTATCATATTATCAGTTCCTTTGGGGGTTTTTTTGGATTTTTTTTGGGTGGGTGGGTGGGTGGGTGGGGGTTGTCATTTTTTTCCGGTTGCTCTATGTTGTGTCCTTTTCTTATTATTTACAATGGTTCTTATAATTATTCTTTTCTGAATTTACTTTGTTATTGTTGTTTTTGTTGTTGCTGTTATTATAGTTGGAGTTGTTTATCACCAGTGCCAATTACAGGGTGAGTTTGACACACTGTGTACCAGGGGATCATCACTATTTGAAAGAAAAAAAAAAAAAAAAAGAGAATTACAGGAAATGCAATTCTATAAGCGATTGAAATAGTTGAATGTGTGTCTGCGTTTGTGTGTATGTGTATATATGTTTTTGTGTATGTATGTATATGTATGTCTGATTGTGTGTGTGTGTGTGTGGAACAGTAAATTTTCTAATACACACATCTCAATGAAAACAACCTTCTTTATTCAATTAGTTTTCAGATACCTTGTGGTGCTGTAATATTTTTACCTACTTTATCGGGGAGTCCAACTTGGCTACCCACGCTAGTGTTTAGCAGTCCTTGACCAAAAGCATTCTAGCTAAAAACCAACCAGTCTCTATAGATTTATGTGTATAACTACATAATCAACAGTCCTTTTCCTTTTTCAAGGCAGTAGGATGTGATCTGGGAAAGATTTGGCTGCTGTTTCAAGCAGCTTGATTGACTACATAGGAGCTCTCTCCATCATTATTATCATTCAACCTTAGGTCAGTCTTGATCAAAGAGGTCTGTCATCAAAATCACTTTAGTCATAATCATCCTGACTTTATTTATTTATCTATTTGTTTATTCTTTTATTCTTTTACTTGTTTCATTCATTTGACTGTGGCCATGCTGGATCACTGCCTTGGAAGGTTTTAGTCAAACATATAGACCCCAGGACTTATTTTTTCAGTCTAGTATTTATTCTATTGTCTCTTTTGCCAAAGTAAGTTATGGAGATGTAAATACACGAACACCAGTTGTCAAGTGATGACAGGGGGTGGGGGGACGAACACTGACACAAAGACACACACACATAGATATATATGCACACACACAAATATATATATATATATACACACAATGGGCTTCTTTCAGTTTCTGTCTACTAAATCCACTCACAAGGCTTTGGTCAGCCCAAGGCTGTAGTAGAAGGCAGTTGCCCAAGGTGCCATGCAGTGGCACTGAACCTGGAACCATGCGGTTGAGAAGCAAGCTTCTTACCACACAGCCACACCTGTGCCAGAACTATATTGTCCAATATAACATTACTTGTGTTATATAGTAGTATGTGAAATGAGGGAGAATTAACTTCTAACAAAATAAATCACTTGTGTTAGAAGTACCATAATAAATTCATTAAATTTCTAAACCTCTTTATATTATGTTACATATTGTACTTAATGATGTATAAGACACTTTTTTCCAAAGAAGCATCTAAAAACAAAATTCAGCCAAGCTTCTGTATATGTGACATTTGGCCTCCCTTACATTTTAATGCTCTAAGGGTTAATCTGAGGTTAATTTTGATTTCTTTTCCTTCAACTGGTAGGAAACAGAAGTATAAGGTTTGTAGTTATCACCATCATTTAAAGCCCACTTTTTCATGCTTACATGTGTCAAACAGAATTTTTTGAGGAAGATTTTCTACAACTAGATGCCTTTCCTGTCACCAACTCTCACCTGTTTCCAAGACAATGTAATATTTCTCTAGGCAGAGGGATGGAAATGAACATTAGTTGTAAGGCAGTAATGCTCTTTTACAACCACCATGTGATGTTAGGACAAAGGTACACACACATGCATGACCACGCACACAGACACATGAATGAGCGCGCGCGCGCACACACACACTAACACACACACACACACACACACACACACAGAGGGCTTCTTTCGGTTTCCACTCGCCAGGCTTTAGTTATTTCAGAGCTATAGTAGAAGGCAACGTTTGTCCCAAAGTGCCATGCATGGAACTGAACCTAAGACGACATGGTTAGGAAGCAAGCTTCTTCACACAGTCATGCCAGCACCTAACAAGGGAAATCTACATTTAAGACTAATATTTTATGCTAATATTCATTTTATACCACCCATTTGTGAACTATAGTAACATCGCTCATAGGCTCCCCACAGGTCAATCACTGACTCATTGCATTTCCTACATCAAAGTTGACTAGAGAGAAACTCTCATGACTTAAGTAAAACAAATATTACATGATTCTTTTGTTTAATGCACTGATTTATTGATGTCCATATCCTTTAGCTATACACACATGAATACATGTCTGTATATGTGAGTGTGTCTATCTATCTATCTATCTATCTATCTGTTTGTCTGTCTGTTTGCACACACACACAGGTACGTGTGTGTGCGTGTGTGTGTATACATATATATATTTATATGATTAGTTAACCAATATATTTCATCAACCAAATTTTGCTCATGAGGTATCGGTCAGGTGGTCAACTCAAGGCTATGGTTTCATAGAATACACACTTGCTCAACATGCTATGAAGTAGGATCAAACCCAGAACCACATGATTGCAAACCAAACATCTTAACCACACATCTGTTGTATTAAACTAATCAATTCTTACAAAAATTGGCAAATGAAAAGAAAAGAATAAAAACAAAAATATTACTTTATTAGAAGCTTATAGCTCTTCTTTACATGTGATGTTCCTGAGCCAAATGATGTGGTGGTATTATATGAATAATCTAAGGCTTTAGGCCTAATTAAGAAATGTTATTTTTTTCCCCCCAAATTATCATTATCAATTTTTATTTATTTATTTTATTTTTGCTATTGTATATTTGTTTCATTAAATCAAATTATAATAACTAGCTTTTTCTCCTTTCGGCTTTGGTCTTTCAACTTTGTGATGCACAACCGTGTGTCTGAAAGGCAACTAAGATACCAGGTCATAAGAAACTTGATGAGGCAGCAGTTCACATCCCATATCGCTACAGTGAAACATCCACACTGTCAGGAATTGACAGTGGAAGTGGATGGGGTGATGATGGCAGCGGACGCAAGGAAGAGTTGCCAGGTATGTACCAGAGAATAATTGCTCTGATTGGTTGCCATAGAAATTAATGGTAGCTATATAAGTTGGCTTGTTTAGATTGTTTTTATTTATTTATTTATTTACTTTTTGTGGAGATGCCTGCAGCCAAAAGTTTCCTTCCCTATTCTAACAAGGTCTATCTTGAAATCTGATGTTATTTGAAGCTAATTAGTCAGTTAATAAGGAGAAGTTTTTGATTCATTTATTTCATATTTTTATTTATTGATTTTATATCTAATTTTATATATTTAATTTTTTTTTTTTTTTAATTTATTTATTTATTGTTTTTTCAATTTTATTTCTAGTCAAGGTTTGAAGGACACTGAAAAAGGATAAGCATGGCTAATTCAATTTTCTCTCATATTCCCTACTGTGTCAGTTTTAAATCAATTCAAGTCTGCCTTGTTGGAGATAGTGCACTCAGATGTGTTGGGGGCCTTTTATTTTTAATTGTGTTGTGACTGTTCAATGCCAACTACAGATTTCTCTATTTCTAGGCAATAGTTTACAGTAGATTAAGAAATTTGTTCAACAATGAAAATAATGTAGAAGACGATATCAAATACACTATTTTCACTACAACATTTTTTTTATTACTACCATGTTTAAATGCTAAGAGACAGGTATGTAGCCTAGTAATTAAAGTGTTGGGCTTTCAATCATAAGATCATGAGTTCCATTCCTGGACGAGGTGTCATGCTGTATCCTTGAACAAAGCCCTTTATTTTATATTACTTCAGTATTTTTAGCTGAAAATGAATACCAGTTGAATACTAATACAACCCTCTCACCCTGCTGCTGTCTCAAAAGTGGAAATATATGCCAGCTCATGACTACATAGACACCTAAGACAAGTGAAAGCATAGCACATGCTACTGAATCATACTTTATAGTATTAAGTCTTGCTAATACCATAAAATATTGAATCAAAGGACATTCATAGTCATAAATGTTTAAATAATAATAAATATTGCTTTCTTGTATTGCAGTACATTAATATGGCCATGAAATATTTTTTTCATATTTCGATTTTATAGTTTTGTTCATAAATTTAAATACAATTGAATATATTTTTATTATGCTGATTTTACAGTCCTACAGAGTGACAGAATTTACAGATTATTCAATAAACAAGCTGTAGCTTAAATATAAAAGAAAATGTTAATCAACAAGTTGTATTTAAAAGTTCCTCCAGCATTAGTATATTAATGTTACCATACTGTTACTCAGTCTAGCCTTGTCTGAATCAGTAAATGTTATATACAATCATCTCAATGTCCTTTTCTCCAATGGTGCAAGTATAGTCATATTCCAGAGCAGTAGTTTCCAACCTGGGATCCTTTAAGTTAGTACTGGGGGTCTTTGAGCTGTGACAAAGATTATAAAATGCAACAGTATACAGTGGATAAGTGCCCTCATGACATTGTGGTCAAGGAGTTCATTTCACAATCATATAGTTTCAAGTTAAGTCCCACTGAGGGTTTTTTGGTTCAAAACAAAGATTGTACTGAGAAATCATGAGCAGTGCTAAAAAACTTTAAATGCTACAGCAAATAATGTATATAGGTGTAGGCATGACTGTGCAGCTAAGAAGTTTACTTCACACCCCTTTGGTTTCAGGTTCAACCCCACTGCATAACACTTTCAGTATTTTCTGTAGCCCAAACTGACCAATGTAATGCGAAGGAATCAGATAGATAGAAACTGAAGAAATTCTGCTGTGAACATATAAATACAAATGTGTGTGTGTGTGTGTGTGTGTGTGTGTGTGTGTGTGTGTGTGTGTGTGTGTGAAAGCACATGTCTGCTTATATTCCAAGTTGTCATGACTTGAGTGAAATGATGCTGATGTGGGCATTCCTTTTTGACATTATTATCAATCGTTTTTCGTTTTTGAAAGCCTGTAACCTAAAAAAAGTTTCTCCCTTAATTGTAAAACATGTGAAGATTGGTGAGAGGAAGAGCATTCAGCTGTGAAATCCTGCTTTAAAGTAATTCTCCTTCCAAACCAATGCTGGTATGGAAAACAAACACAAAATGAATGAATAAACAAACTCAGTTACACATGATTATTCGAATAGAGTAGCCTGGGTGATTGTGAGTTTGTGGTTTTGATTCCTGGAGCAGGCAATGCATAGTGTTCTTGAGCAAAACGCCTTCATTTCATATTGCTCCAGTCCACTCAACTGGTAAAAAGGAGTAATCTTGCAAGAGGGAGGACTATATATATGCCAGAGAAACCAGGAAACCAACCCTATGCTCCTTACAGAACAGTATGGACAAACCATGATTAATCTGAGTGAAGAATTGTGTCCTATTCAATTAGATAAAAATTTGTTAGGGATGGAACAATGCAAAATGAAATACAAAAGGGAATACCCAGACAACTGGTCTTAATCCAAAATGATCAAAGAAATGCAAGGTAAAAATTCAACCGGCGTTCTGTTTTCAATTTTGCCTTTCATTCTGCAGTGTTTTTAGCCTCAACAGCTTTTTATCTCCCATAATTATTCATTTACCGATGCCTTTCAACTGAAAGATGAAACCAGGGAAATGAGTTTCTTGTTAATAAAATTGGCTTATTTAGTTGACAGACATTTCTGACAAATGGAGTCCATGGGAAAATTCATTTAAATAGATGGATCCTTAATAGTGAAAAAGTTGGGATCCACGAATATGGAAGCTGAGTTTTTGCATTTATGACATGAATTGTATAAAATGATTATTATTTCAAGAAACATTTTTAATATGGTTCACTGATATTTTGATCTCTTTAAATTTCCTGTTCTTTTATTTT
>NC_142941.1:40300756-40323256 GCF_046866305.1 Octopus bimaculoides | reverse complement strand
GTGTGTGTGTGTGTATGTGTGTAGAGGTTTACTCTCTCAAATTCATCATTATCAGCCTTTATCTTGTCAATGTCAGCCTCAATTTTGTTATCTCCAGTCTCGATTACAATGTCATCTATCTTGACTTCGTCATCATCAACTTTAATTTCATCAATGTAAACTTGAATGTCATCACAAGAGTATGAAGTGATTTGTTTTTATTTTTATGAACATTGATATCAGCGATTACTTGTCACAGAATTGTAAAAACATTAAAAACATTAAAATATTTTGTAAAGGATTATAAATTTTGTTTAATTAAGATTGTCACATCTTACATTACTGTAAATATATATTTGTGTAGTACATTAGATGTGTGTTAAACTATCCACAAATACTAAACTATCTACATAAAGAAAATCACATAGACAAACTGGGTAAAATGAGTAATCAGATAAACACATCATATACATATCATCATCGTCATCGTCGTCGTCATCATTTAACATTTGCTGTCCATGCTGGCATGGGTTGGACAGTTTGATCAGGGCTGGTAAACCGAAGGGCTGCACCAGTTCCAGTCTGATTTGACATGGTTTCTATGGCTGGATGCTCTTCCCAATGCCAACCACTCTGAGGGTGTAATGGGTGCTTTTACATGACACCAGCATCAGTCACATTGCTTCCATGAGACCGAACACTCGAATGGTGCTTTTTACGTGTCACCAGCACAGGTGACACTTACGTGATATCGGCATCAGCCACATTGCCTCCATGAGGCCTAATATGTATATATATATATATGAGGTGCTGCTGAAAAGTTCCCGGTAAAAGGTCTGGCTGGAGGCTCAACCTTCCAAGTTCTTTTACAGGTCTTAGAAAAACTGATATCAAGATATATATAAGAGAAGAAAAAAATCTCATAACATTCAAAAAGTTCCTGGATGAATATCTCCAACAAATTCCACCAACACTTAGATATATCTTTGCAAACAATAACTTTTTTCTCTAATGGGTAATGGTGCTCAAAGAATGACTGTAATATGAAGCATCATTAAATATCTTTTCTAGGTGGTACTTCAAAGTTAGCTATGGCCTGGGCTGAAACCTAAGTGTGTGTGTGTGTATATATATATATATATATATATATATATATAGTCAGGATTTCATATATCTGAATAAGAAGTTAACTCTAAAATATTAGAGCGGTAATATATTTGTTTTGGCCAGTCAGTGAATGGCCATTGGTTTCATACCTATCAAGTACTTTGCCATATAGTCAACATGTATATAAATATATATCTAATTTGTAATGATGTAGTGATGTAATATGATCCTAAT
Source organism: Octopus bimaculoides (assembly GCF_046866305.1). Taxonomy (NCBI): domain Eukaryota; kingdom Metazoa; phylum Mollusca; class Cephalopoda; order Octopoda; family Octopodidae; genus Octopus; species Octopus bimaculoides. Next base: position 40,321,936 of record NC_142941.1, on the reverse strand, counting down.
ATCACCATAAATTTTATTACACAAACTTTTCTTATATAAATATACATATACATATATATATATATATATATATATATATATATATATATGCGTGTGTGTGTTAGTAAAATGTAAAGGATTACACCAAAACAATTATAGAATTAAAAGTAATGGTAATGCTACTTCAGAGTAATCTTTATTTTTGATATTGTCAATCTCTCTCTATATATAAATATACTAGCTGTTGGACCCAGTGTTGCTCGTGTTTTCCGTGTTGAAGTTAAGCCCACCTCTCACCTTGTATTGAAATCGTCTAAGTTCCCTGTGTCAGCTATTACCCATTAAGATGTTATATCTATTTTGGCAGAGATTTTACCTGGTTAAAGCTTTCGACATACTTCTATATACTGGACCATCTGAAATCGCAGTCGAATTCTTGGGTGTAACTCAACCTCTTGAGAGTGATGTTTGTTTATTTCTCCCCCCTTAATGTCACCCTCTGTGCAAAATTGATCAGCATGTCAAATCTCTGCAAAATCCGAAGACAAGTGTTAAGGTTATGTCATAAAATAGAATCCATGTCACCATTTACATGAAAATATTTCATTTACATGAAAATATCTCTTACATGAAAATATCTCATTGACTTTTAAATCCCAATACATTATATGAATAATTGATGTTTCATATGCCAAAGCGCTTAATTTTACTCATGAGTCAATTTTCTTCAAAATCAGTTCATTATTTTATTGTCAGAGAATTGTGAAGATTCCTGTCTTTTGCCAGTTTAATTTTAATTCTACTAGATGACTCTGACAATAAACTTTACTCAAATGTCAAATTTCATCAAAATCGGATGAATTCTGTAAAAGTTACAGTATAAAATATTAATCCTATGGGTAATTGCATACAAAAAGGCTATTGATTTCTTAAAATACCCTGCACATGTGCAATTAACGATTTTTGTCAATGCCATATACTGACATCAACTCACTGCCATGAGCCTTGTTCACTCAGCGATTTTCATCAAAATCGGAGAAAATGCAAAAGCTACAGGAAAAATAACATTGTTATGGGAATTTCCATTCAAACGCCTGCTGAGCTCACAAAAATCGATGCCAACTGAGCATTATCGAGTTTTCATTAAAATTGGTTGGACGGTGTGGGAGGAGTTAGAGTAATCCCAAATGAACACACAAACAGAAACCATTACATATTTATGTACATAGATGTGTGTGTTTGTGTACACATATATATATTATTTTATTCTTTTATTTTTTTACTTGTTTCAATCATTTAACAGCAGCCATGCTGGAGCATCACCTTAAAGGGTGTTAGTCAAATAAATCAACCCCAGGACTTATTCTTTGTAAGTCTAGTACTTATTTTATCAGTCCCTTTGGCTGAACTGCTAAGTTACAAGGACATAAACACACCAGAATTAGTTGTCAAGTGTTGGTGATGGGGCGGGGAACAAGCACACGCATATATACATACATACATATATATATATATATATATATATATATATATATATATACAAAGGGCTTCTTCCCGTTTCTATCTACCAAACCCACTTACAAGGCTTTGGTCACTCCGAGGCTATAGTAGAAGACACTTGCCCAAGGTGTTATGCAGCGGGACTGAACCCAGAACCATGTGATTGGGAATCAAGCTTCTTACCACACAGCCACACCTGCACCATATATATATATATATATATATATATATATATATATATATATATATATATATATATATATATATATATATATACACACACATATATATACACACACATACATACATATATATATGTATATTATATATGAGAATATATATGTGTGTCTGTTTCTGTGTTTGTCTCTCCACCATCGCTTGACAACCGATGCTGGTGTGTTTACATCGCCATAACTTAGCAGTTTGGCAGAAGAGACCAATAGAATAAGTACTAGGCTTACAAAGAATAAGTCCTGAGGTTGATTTACTTCACTGAAGGTGGTGCTCCAGCATGGCTGGAGTCAAATGATTAAAACAAATAAAATAATAAAAGATTATATATATATTATATATCACCTGATATAGGATAAAATTTCCAAAAATTTGATCAGTGGCCAGCATATTAAAAAATACCTTTTAAGGTGAAAATTATAAACAACTTATAAATAAGGGCAAAAGAAAAAAATTCCTATGCCAAATATGCCGAGAATAAATTCTAAATCATCAATAACCACATATAATTCATCACTATAAGCACACATCTCGAAGCAAGCTGACAGAAATTTCTAAAAATTCTGTTATTACTGAATCAATCTGGTTTCTGAGTAAATTCATAAAGAATTTTCGCGTTACCAGCGGTAAATACATTCAGAAATAAATGAAATACTTACTTGCACCTATGGAACACGCAGGCACAAAGCTATATGTACACTTAAGTACCCCAAATATATCCAAATAGAAATTTTGCTGTACAGCTCGAGACACGTGCGATGAGACTAAAAATTCTCATAGAGTAAGAGACAATCTGGAAGTGAATGGTAATAAATTTACATCTAATATAGGATAAAATTTTCAAAAAATTTTATCAGTGGCCAGCTTATTAAAAAAATAACTTTTGAGGTGAAAATTATGGACAACTTATAAATAAAGGCAAAATATATATAGTAAAATTTATTGGCCAACATAACGTGGCAGTCCTGACTAGGACTATGTTACTACATTTTAACCACAGGAAAAGGTCTTTTCTAGCTTGTTTGCAAGGAGGCTCACTGCTCCCTCCTAGCCATTGGCAATACCAGCAGACCAATATTCCTGGCTTATTTCCCTTCCTTGGTGCTGGACAACCACCTGGTTAGACACAGCAGCCAGGTGACCTTAATCACTGAATATACTTTCCAAAGCGAATATACATATATGTATATAATTAGAAAATGGAGGATACTATGCTGAACCCAACTACTTGCAGACGGTGTATCCCGTTGAATTCATTAATTTAATTCATAGCAAAAGTGACAAAAAAAGAAAGAAAAGAAAAAGAAAGAAAGAACCAAAGCACAGGTGTCTATGGCAGACCATGTTATTTTGCCAACATGGTTTACATATAGAAGTACAAAGTACATAAGGAATTAGAGGATGAACAGAAGTTTAATCTTACAGCTGTTTCGGCCTAGTTTTAGCAAGCCCCATTCTATCCGAATATTCCTTTCCGGAGTGATTATCGGATGACATTTTGAAATGGGGTTACATGCCCGAACCTCTAGGCCTCTTCAGAGATTCACAAAGGGTTACATACAAATGTAGAGCAAGAGGTAAAAACAGAGGTGTGGTAGAGACCAGAAGAAAAACAACAGCAAAAATAAGATAGAAATAAAAATAAAAAATAAAATTGAAATCAAAATATAAATAAATATAATATATATATATATGTGTGTGTGTGTGTGTGTGTGTGTGTGTGTGTATGTATTATATTTGTATATATGTATATACATATATATATTATACATATATCTATATTATATATATACACATATATATATATGAATATGTATATATGTATGTATTTATATATACACATATACATACATACATATATACACATATATATCTATCTATCTATCTATATATATATATATATATATATATATATATATATATATATATATATATATATATATATATATATATATATATATAGAGAGAGAGAGAGAGAGAGAGAGAGAGAGAGAGATGGATGTATATAGTGTATGTATGTATGTATATGTTTGTGTATTAGAGTGATATATAGATAATGATATATACCTACTTACATGAATTATTTTAATGTTTAATAGATGCAACAGATGGACAGAGTTCTTATCTTTATGAAAAAAAAAAAAAAAGAAACTAAGACTATTTTGCTTTTACAACTTCACTATTTTGCTGCAAATATTAACTGTCAATTACATTCATTTAAATTTTTGCAATAACAGAACAAGTATTCCAAAGTTATTTTGTATAAGCTGTACCTATCTTTATTAATACACTGTTTTTTTTTTTTTTTACAATGCTGCCTTTAGTCATAATCGATGCTAATGCAAGCATATTCCTCAAAATATCAAAGATAAAATCAAATCAGCCATCTATCATATGACATGTTCTGTTTGATATTGAACTCTCAATCATCATTATATTTCACTGAATTCATTTGACTTCAACATAGCATCTAAATCCCATCAATCCATATTATAGGATTAATTTATTTTTCTTCTTTTCTTTTTCAAAGCTCATCAAAATTCCATTGCTACCCCCAAGAAAATGCTCAATGATTTCATCACCTCACTTCCACATCTCTCTCTCTCTCTCTCTCTCTCTCTCTCTCTCTCCCTCTCTCTCCCATCACTTTTAATATCCATTTTTTTTAATACATCAAATTTACTCATTGTCACTGCTCTATAAATTGTAGTTCTATCACTTCACTAAGGCATTGAGCTGCCAGAACCATTAGCACGCTGGTCAAAATGATTAGCAGCATTTCATCCATCATTTTTCATTCTGAGTTCAAATTCCTCCAATGTTGACTTTATCTTTCATACTTTTGGGGTCACCTACCCCACAATGTTAGTATAAAAAATATGCAGCCACCTAATCGAAATCTCAAGGCTACAAGATAATGAGGATAAATTCAAAGCAATGAAAATAAATAGGCATTACGTTTGATAGAGTGATCTGAATGCTAAACGGTTAAGTACCTGTTGAACACTTGCATTGATGTAATCGACTTACCTCCTCTCCTAAAGTTGCATGCCTTGTCCCAAAATTTGAAACCCAATATACTATCACTGCTGATTGAGACGTGGTAATTACACAATATATTATATACAGGTGCAAATTTGGGTGTGTGGTTAAAAAGTTTATTTCCAAACCATATGGTTTCCAGGTTCAGTTACATTGTATGGTACCTTAGGCAAGTGTCTTCTTTTATGACTTCTCCAGACTATTTCTAAGGTGATCTTGTGTCAGATGATGAAAGGGTTAGAGTGTGATAGAGATACAGAAAGAGGTGTCTGGCTGTTGAGGAGATACATGGTTACCTGGTCTCAGAGAGAGAGAGAGTGGAAGAGAGCAAGAGAAAGAGAGAGAATGAAGAAGAGCAGGAGAGAGATGGTGGCAAAGTACCAGGGCATGCTCATAAGGAACAGACATCGAAGCACACACACACATATATATAATATACACACCACGCACAATAGGCTTCTTTCACTGACCACCTATCAGATCCACTCACAAAGCTTTGGTTGGCCCAGGGCCAGAGCAGAAGACATGCCCAAGGTGTCTTAAAGTGGGACTGAACTTGAGACTACATGGCTGGGAAGCAGGCTTTTTAACGACATAGCTACACCTGCACTTATGAATATACTGCTAAATATAAATGTAAACACAGTCACACGCACCTGCACACACATAAGCACTCATATAGAAATACATGTATGTACATATATACATGCACATACACACACACCCTTGCATGCATGCGATGAGAATTTGCACAGTTTCTGTCAACCAAATTTTATTCAGAAGGTGTTGATAAGCTGATGCTATAGAAAACTCTTACTCAATCCACCACAGAAGAACCTGGTTGCTAAAAAGCTTCTGAAATCATAGATTAAAGGCTCCTTTGTATTAGTGACTTGATGTACCAGAAATTTGACATTGCCAACTTGATAAAAAATACTTCTCTACTTCATATGCCAAGCGCGAATGAAAGCCTATCTCTCTTATTCACCCTCCCCTTCTCTCCTTTTATCTTTTCTCTTTTATACTTTTTACTTGTTTCAGTCATTGGACTGCAGCCATGCTGGGCACCACCTCAAACTGCTTAGTTGAAGAAATCAATCCAAATACCTTATTTTTTTTTATTTTTTTTTTTTCATGCTTGTTTTAAGTCTAGTGTTTTTTTCTATTAGTCACTTTAGGCAAACTGATAAGTTATGCTAACATAAACAAGTCAACATTTGTTGCTGTTATATGGTAGTGGGCAAAAAACATAAATACACATATGCATGGACACACACACATACTTAAATATATGCATATATATATATATATATATATATATATATATATATATATATATATATATATATATGCACACATACACACACACACACACACACACACACACACACACACACACACACACACATATATATATATATATATATATATATATATATATATATATATATATATATATATATATATATATACATACAGGTGCAGGCTGTGTGGTGAGAAGCTTGGTTCCCAACCACTGGTTTTGGGTTCAGTCCCACTGCATACCACTTTGGGTAAGTGTCTTTCCTATATACTCAGGCCAATCAAAGCCTTGTGAATGGATTTGGTTGACAGAAACTGAAAGAAGTCTGTTGTGTGTATATGTATATATGTGTGTGTCTTTGTGTCTGTGTTTACTCCCCAACCATCACTTGACAACTAATGTTGGTGTGCTTATGTTACTGTAACTTAGTGGTTCAGCAAAAGAGATCGATAAAATAAGTACTAGGCTTACAATGAATAAGTCCTGGGGTTGATCTCGGCAATTAAAACTCTTTAAAGCAGTGCTCCAGCATGGCTGAAATGTGTAAAAGAATGAAAGAAGAAAAGAATATATATATGCATCTTATATATATATATATATAAAGACCTTCTTTGGTCATGAATGACCATGGGATTGTCCCTAGAAAGTTCCCTTCTAAGGCACAAGTCCAGGCAAGATGGTTTATGGAAGACCAGCAGTTACTTTTGCATACCAGTGACATCACAACTCATTTCTACAGGTGAGTGAACTGAAGCAATGTGAAATGAAGTGTCTTGTTCGAGAACACAACACACAGTGCAGTCAAGGAATCAAACTCATTATCTCATGATTGTGAGCCTGACGTTCTAACCACTGAACCATATATATATATATATATATGTATATCATATATTACTAGTTTCAATTGTTAGACTGTGCCCATGCTGTGCCTAGAGGAATTTTAGTCAAACTAATCAACCCCAGTACTTATTTTCTCTTTAAGCCTGGTACTTGTTCTATTGGTCTCTTCACCTGAACACTAAGTCACGTGAATGTAAACACACCATTGGTCGTCAAACAGAGACACAGCAATACACACACACACACACAATAGGCTTCTTTCAGTTTTCATCAACCAAATCCATTCATAAGGCTTTGGTTGGCCTGAGGCTGTAGTAGAAGTCACTTGCCTAAGGTGCCACACAGTGGGACCGAACCTGGAACCATGTGGTTGCAAAGCAAACTTCTTACCACACAGCCGGTCACCTCCACACAGTTTCTCTCTATGAAATTTACTCACAAGGCATTGGTCAGCCTGGGCCTATATTGAAGATATTTGCCCAAGAGTCAGCACAGTAAGACTAAACCCAAATTCATGTGGTTACAAAGCAAGCTTCTTAATAACACAACCATGTCTGTGCATATTTTTCTCCCCCCACTCTCTCTAGCCAAGACTTAACACAATTTTGTATTTGAAAAGTATCCTATGATAGAGTGCTGAAAAGTTCCTGGTTTTAAGGGTATCACGAAAGGCCTGGCTGGAGGCCAATCTTCTGGGCTTAGAAAAACTGAAGGACTCCTGAAATAACTGTGAATCTGAAAGGACATTACGTTGAATAAAATCATAATTAACTGATCCTCCTGTATTTTCTTTTACCCAAAGCCAAGACATTTCCTGCCCCATCACCCACCCATTGTAAAAGATTCAATGCAAATATTCAACAAAATTTACAAGAATATATGTAAAGAATTAATGTCTAACTCTTAGCTTTATATACTCATATTGTACTATACATTACAATTTCTTATCAGCTAAACACTACATAGGAGCTATTGGCAAACAATTATGCCAATTTTTAAATTCTTTCTAAAACAGTTAATAATTATTCTAAAATTTACCAACTTCAACCATTTACCATTTGATCTCCTAGTAATGCTATTCTCTCTATATAGTTTTTGATATATTTAAAGATTTTAATGAAAATATTCTTAACAAAAATGCGTATTTTCTGTGCAATTAATATCAATTAGAAAATTATTCGGAATTTTCCATTTTTTTTTTTACTCAAGTGATAAACTGCCTGCTTTGAAAAATTAGTATTTTCCAAGATGTTTTATTTTTTTATTTTTATGCACTTTTTTTAAGAAACATTTTCAAAATCCTTTAGCTTTTTCAAATATTTGTATAATATAATTATCATAATTTTCCAATCACATACTCTCTTCTGAGAAAACATTTGATTATTCTTGAAAATATTTTAACTCACGAAAACCTCCCATTGATATTTTCTATATTTTGTATTTTTTTTTTTTTTTCATTTTCACATCCATTTTTCTTCATGAGTGATAATTTTAGTTTAATTAAATTTAATAGTTCCATAACCAAACCAGACTCAAGAGGTTTACAGAATGCCTCATGTCTTAGGGATATTTTGTTTTTGTTTCATAGTTTTTTGCTTTGTTTTTTTTTGTTTCTATATTGCCAAGGTCAAGTAAACCTGACAGACCCCATATTTTCTCAAGTAATTGATCATGTTTGAATTCACAGACCAAAATTCTGTAATTTTTAGAAGATGAGATTGTGAAATGGGCAGTTGTGATGTTTAAGCTTTTACAGAATGATTTCAAAATATGAGGGAAAACATAAAAAAAAATTAAAAACTATCATAGACTCAGGCATGGCTGTGTGGTTAAGAATCTCACTTTGCAGCTATATGGCTTCTGGTTCAGTCTCAGTTTGCAGTAATTTGGGCTAATGTCTTTTACTATAGCCCCAGGTTAACCAATGGCTTGTGAATGAATTTGTTAAGTGGAATCTGTGCAGAAACCCTTCTCATAAATATTAATTAGGGAGAGAATTAGTCTAGATGAGATGCAGTTTGGTTTTGTGCCAGGTGGAAGCACCTCTGATGCTTTATTTCTGGTAAGGCAATTGCGGGAGAAATACCTAGCAAAAGGTAAACCTCTGTACTTGGCTTTTGCTGACTTAGAGAAAGCTTTTGACAGAGACCCGCTAATCCCTTATCTGGTGGTCAGTTCAGAAACTAGGGATTGATGAGTGGTTGGTGAGAGCCATACAAGCCTTGTACAGAGACTCTACCAGTAAAGTGAGGGTGGGCAATGAGTATAGCGAAGAATTCAGGGTACAAGTAGGGGTTCATCAAGTATCGGTTTTCAGCCCCCTCTTGTTCATCATAGTTCTCCAGGCAATAACAGAGGAATTCAAGACAGGCTGCCCCTGGGAGCTCCTCTATACTGATAACCTTGCTCTTATAGCTGAATCACTACCTGAACTAGAGATGAAGTTTCAGGTATGGAAGCAAAGTCTAGAATCAAAGGGCCTTAGAGTTAACCTAGCAAAAACCAAAGTTATAGTAAGTAGGAAGGCAGACAAGTCACAAATCTCTTCAGGTAGATGGCCCTGCACAGTCTGTAGAAAAAGTGTAGGTAGAAACTCCATAAGATGCACCCAGTGTAAGCTTTGGACACATAAGAGGTGCAGAAACATTAGAGGAAGGTTAACAAGGAAGCTAACTTTTGTATGTGGAAGGTGCACAGATACAATAAACGCTGAAAATGCACAGAAAATAGACTCCATCAACTGCTAGTAGCACAAGCAAGAGGTAGTCGATAGCTTCCATTATCTAAGTGACCAAATTAGTAGTGGAGGTAGATGCTCCAAGAGCATAGCTGTCAGAATAAGATTAGGCTTGGCAAAGTTCAGAGAGCTCCTACCCCTGCTGACAACAAAAGGCTTCTCTCTCAGAGTGAAAGGCAGATAGATTGTTTGATGCCTGTGTGCAAACAGCCATGCTGCATGGCAGTGAAACATGGGCTATGACAGCCGAGGACATGTGTAGGCTTGAAAGAAATGAAACCAGTATGATTATTGCAATGTCAATGTGCATGTTTGACAGAGTGTAAGCATCTTGATAGAAAAGTTTGTTATAAGAGGAATCAGATGTGGTGTGCAAGAGAGAGAGATGACTGTGCTGGTATGGTCATGTGATGCATATGGATGAGGACAGCTGCGTAAGGAAGTACCAATCTCTAACTGTGGAGGGAACCTGTGGTAGAGGTAGACCCAGGAAAACATGGGATGAAGTGGTGAGGCATGAACTTTGAACTTTGAGCCTCATAGAAGCAATGACTGGTGTCTGAGACCTTTGGCATTGTGCTGTGCTTGAGAGGACCCATCACCTTGAGAAGAAGACTCATCAAGCTGAGCAAAATCTCACTCGTGGCAGATACCGGTGTCACACAAATTGGCACCATGCCAGTGGCACATAAAAGCACTCATAAAAGCACCTGTGCTGGTGGCATGTAAAGAACATCTTTTGAATGTTAGGCCTCACGGAGACAAAGTAGCTGAGTTCCTCTTGAGTGTGGGGCCTGACAAGGCAAAGTGACTGAGTAACTCTCAAGTGTTGGGCCTCATGGAGGAAAGGTGGCTGAGTTCCTTTCGAGTGTTGGGCTTCATAGAGACAATGACCAAGACCTTTGGTATTATGTTGTGCTTGAGAAGAAGAACAATCAAGCTGAACAAAATCGCAGTCATAGTTACAGTCCAGTGAAATGATACAATTAAAAGATAAAGATACTTGTGATTTAAATCTGAACTGAGAATGAATGAATTCAGCTTGTCGAGACTTTATCTCCAGAATGATGCTTACAAGCACTTTCTAGGATTGCAGGCATGACTGAGGTTCAAGATATGTTAAATAATGTAGTACTATGATACATGTATGTCTGAATGGTTATTACATTAAATTATATTATTGGATGTCTGTGTGATAATGGCATTAGAGCATGTAGTGTAAGTACAACATTGATATTCCAGAAACTTTAGTTCCAAAGCTTTTCCAGATTGCTAATATTTCAGAACCAAGGGGAGTGGGGTTACCTTGGCCAACAGACTATATTAAACAAATATTAAATTTACTTTAATAATTAAATGCAGTAAAGATACCTGCACATTAGTATAAATGATACAAGTTTTTTAATACTGTACTGTGCAAAGTACTAGTTTGGTTGTCATGAGAATTTGTAAAAAATTCTGGATCATCACATTCAGGAATCTCAGTGATGTACCTGTACTATGATACATGTATGTGTGTGTGTGGTTAAGACACATTAGATAATGTAGTCTAATGGCAGAGGTATGGTTGTTTTGGCTAAAATGCACTAGATAATGTAGTGCCATAATAAATGTATAACTCTGTGGTTAAGATGTATTAGATTACTCACACTTGTATCAGAGAACTAATGTGATTAAACACATTTGTACGATGACATAGGTATGGCTGCATTGTTAAGACCATTAGACGATGTAGTGCTATGATATAAACATGTGTGGTTAAGATAGTTTAGGTAATGTGATATAATTCAGATGTGACTGTGTAGTTATGACACATTAGATAATATAGTGCTATAATATATGTATAACTGCATCTTTAAGACATTAGGATAATATAGTCTTAATGTAGATGTATGGTTGTTCTTTCCTTTCTTTTTTCTTCCTTCCATCCTGTCTCAGAAGCCTTGGAAATGGTCACAGGCAGAGCTCTTCCTCTGATTAAGCAATAAAAATTTGAAGACATTCATATACACACACACATACACACAGATACACACACACACACACATGCATGCATGCATGTATACATGCACACACGCATGCATTCACGTGCACACACACACACACACACACACACACACACACACACACACACACACACACACACACACACACACACACACACACACACTCCATCTCTCTTGAAGAGCAAAGAAAATATAAATGTATAGAATATTGTTTCTGGGTTATCACAATACGTTAGAATGTCTTTTAGAGAAAAAAAAAAAGGTTGTAGGATAAGTTTAATATAATTAATATTTCATTTTAATTATTTTAGGTAAAATTTTTGGGAAAGCGTGAACCAAAAGAGATTTTTCTAAAAAACAAATTTACATACATAATATAGAATTGAATAGAGACCAGGGTGAAGCTGTACAGAATGTCATGAAAAAGATAGATTTTATCGTGAAAAATACTTGCAATATTTTATCCATATATTTTTCAACAGTGTAGAGAAAGGTGCATTCTAATATTATATATATATATATATATATATATATATATATATATATATATATATATATGTAAACATGTGTGTATGTATGTATGTATGCATATACATGTGTACATATGTATGTATGCAAGTATGCATGTGTGTACATATGTACATGCATGTGTACATAGGTATGTATTTGTATGCTATTGTGTGTGTCTATGTATATGCATGTGTGTGTGTATATATATATATATGTACACACACACATGCACAGGCATACATATATACATATATATCTGTATTAGTATGTATGTTGATATATATGTATGTATATATATATATATATATATATATATATATATATATATATATATATATATATATATACACACACACACACACATATATATATTATATATATATATATATATATATGCACACACATAAAAATGTACATTTGTTGTTTGTGTGATTGTAACATTAATTGAATGCTACAGCAATGAGAAAACAGGAAATTCATGTAATTAAATCTAGTGTAGAAGAAATTTTGTTTAGTAAAATCAAAACCAATATCTTGAATAATAACATTATTTTTTTCTGCACATTTCTGAAACCCATTATTATTTCATTCACATCTAGATATTTTGCAGGAATATCAAATCAATCCCCAGTATTTAACGGGTACTTTATTTTAGCAGACCTGTAAAGATGAAATGTCAAGTTTGACTTCTGCTTTATTACAATCTCATATACATCTAGAATGGTTTATAAGAATATTTAGGCACAGCTGTCTTGTTAAGAAGATTATTTCACAACCAAGTGATTTTGGGTTCAGTTCCCCTGTGCAACAAGTGTCTTCTGCTATAACGCTGGGTCAGCCAACGGCTTATGAGTGGATTTAATAGATGGAAGATGTGTGGAACCACATCATATATATATGCATGTGTGTGTGTGTGTGTGTGTGTTTGTGTGTGTGCTTAAATATGTTCCTCCCTCTTCTGATTGACAACCCTTGTTGGCTTGTTTAACTCTTTAGCATATCAAGTGGCCATATCTGGCCCCAAAATTCTACTTGTTTTATTGTCAAACTGGCCAGATCAGGCCTCTCAAACATCCTCTACAATGTTATCCTAAAACTTAGCAATCACATCATCAAAACCTCGAAGCTATGAGATAATACATGGTTAATTCAAAACAAAACGAATAAATAAGCATTACATTTTGCCAGCAATCTGAATGCTAAAGGGTTAATCCCCGTCACTTAGTTATTCAGCAGAAAAGACCAATAGAAGAAGCAGCGGCCTTGAAAACAAAATGAGTGATTTGTTCAACTAAAGCCCTTCAAGGTGGTGACCCAGCATGGCTGCAGTCTGATGTCTGACACAAGTTAAAGATAAAAGATTACAAAAAAGGATTGGAATATTCTACTAGCACTTTATTTTGTTGATCCTTGAAGGATGAAAGTAAAACTGACTTCAGCATTACTGGAGCTCAGAATATAAAGTGCTGTAACAAAACACCTCAAAGCATTTTGCGAAAAGCTCAATTGATTCTGATAATCAATTTCCTTGTCATGTCATGATGTTGATTTCCTGCATCTATGATGATGAGAATGATTGTGATGATGACACATGTGATAGTGGCAATAGCAGTGATGATAACAAGGAGCGCAAATGTTTTTAATTTAGGCACAAGACCAGTAGACTTATGAGGAAAGGATGATACAGTTACATCAACCTCAGTACATGAATGGTATTTTATTTCATCAATATCTGAAGGTTGAAAGGCAAAGTTGGCCTCAGCAAAATTTGAACTCAGAACATAAAGAGCCAAACAAAATACCACAAGGCATTTTGTCCAACACATAATTCTGTCAATCCAGTGCAATAATAATAATGATGATGATGATGATGATAATGATGATGATGATGATGATGACGACGATTTCAAATTTTGGTACTAGACCAACAATCTTTGAGTGACTGTGTGTTTAAGAACCTTGTTTTCAACCATGTGGTCTCGGGGTTCCATTCCACTGAGTGTATTTGAAGGGAAACCAAAAAGAACCCCATTGTATTCGTGTGTGTGTGTGTGTGTATACATCCATTTATAGACACCAAGTGATGGTTATAAATGAATATCATCATCATACAAGCAAAGTTGTTTAATTACAGTCTTCCATGAGAAACATGTCAAGGAAAATATTGCTTTGCTAGGAACCAAGTGAGAGTTGGGGACAGGAAGGGTATCCAACCATAGAAAAACCTACCTCAACAACTTCTGGCTGACTCATGCAAGCATGAAGAAGTGGACACTAAAATTTGACGATGAGGATGATGGGGGCGACAGCAGCGACAGTAGCACTGGCGGCGGCGGCAGCAATGATGATGATAATGATGATGATACTAAGTGTGATCACTAATAGTGAACATGTAAAAATATATATCATCTATGCAACACTTTTAATATCAAACCTACTTGAGACCAGCTGTACTAAAATGTTTATATTATTGAGATTAATATCTAAATGGAAACCTTGTTATAACATAAATAACAATACATAATTTCAGTTAGTTGCTACTAAAATAACATAGGATAATATATAAACAAGTTCAACAACAGAATCTTTTCCACGATAATTCAACCTTGCTAAAAGTAGCAGTCACATACTATCAAATCACAATCTATTGCCTTATTAAAGTGGAAGGACATATTGGTCAATGTAATTCTAGATACAGATAAAGATGGGATTTTCATAGTTGGAATATCCTTCATGATTATAAGTCTATATGATCAAGAGTTAAACTGGGAATAACAACTCACACACACACACACACACACACACATTCACATTCACATATGCATACATACATATGTGTGTGTTGAGTGTGGCTGTATATATATTGATGTGTGTGTGTGTGTGTGTGTGTATATATGTGTAACATATGGTATAATTATAAACAGGGCAAATTTTAGCCATTTCTCTGCAGACTGAAAAAACTGATGAACAACCTTAATCGATTTTTGAACCTTATTGGGTTCTCATCAGAAGTGTCCACATCATTTTGACAGTCTTCTGATAGAAGAAAATTTTTGAATAACCTGTTTGCTGTTTAACCCTTTTTTTTTTTTTTTGCAATCATGCAATTAAGGGTTTAAGTATGGGGTGAAGGAGGGGAAATTTAAAAAGACTTTAGAAATGGCTAGTTCTTTTAGTTTGCTTTGTTTCTTCCCTTTTTTTCTTTTAGTATTTTTAATGGCTTAGTCAAATGAGGAAAGGCAGTGCCCATCACCCTTTTCAGGACTGGTAAGATCTGTGGGAGGAAGGAAATGTCATTGCATGACCAGAGACTTGGTTTGAATGCTTGCAACTAAGTGAACTACACCAAAGGTACCCAAAAACCAGGTAGTGAAGTTAAACGAGGTGACATTGTAAGCCTACTAACCAACTTAAGTCTGTCTTTAACCCTTTTGTTACTGTACTTCTGTTAAAATACACTTCCTTTAATACAATTAATTTCTTTTAAATTATAAAGAATTTACTAAAATAACATGGTCATTATCAAGCTGGTGTTTGGAATATAAATTAACAGGAAATTTTGATGGAAGGTTTTAATTTAGATCATTGTAAAACAGGAAATTCGTATCAAAGAACTAAAAGCTATCTCAGACAAGTTAGTTACAAAAGAGTTAAGCCAAATTTAATCAAGCACCCAATTTCGTGCACAGTTTTATACCACCACCTAACATCTTGAGTGCCTTTAACAGATGCCACTCTCCTGCAAGTATTTAGTTTGAGAATACCTTGCTTCCTACTTCTCACTAATCTTGGAGATTCTGTAAGTATCATAGACACTGCCTTTCCTTCTGGATGAATGACAAAAAAAAAAAAAAAAAAAATGGGCAGATTATTTAGAAAAGGGAGAAGATAGAAATATTTCAGTGAAGGTGAAAGTTTATTAAGTAGCAGAGTATTTGAGTGTAGTAACGAATACATTAATGATTGTACAAAACCATTTTGCATAAATATCAAGTTATGTACAATATATAGTACATACCTATTATATTATTTTCAAATTTTGGCACAAGGCCAGCAATTTTGGGGAGGGGGTAAGTCGATTACATCGACCCCAATGCTTAACTGGCACATATTTTATCAACCCCAAGAGGATGTAAAGCAAAGTCGACCTTGAGGGAATTTGAACTCGGACCGTTTATATTAAGATCAAACATAAACAACTTAGGAACTCCATAAGTTTTTAAGTGGGATATGTTGTTTAACCACCAGACCTGCTAGAAATATCAGTAAAATCTTCTTTAACCCTTTAGCATTCAAATTATTCTGTCAAGAATGATTCATATCCATTCATCTTGTTTGGAATTAATTATGCATTACTCAGTAGCTTCAAAATTCAGATGATGTGATCGTTTATTTTGAGAATAACATTGTAGGGTAAGTGAGAGAAGCTGAATCTAGCTGGTTTGAACATACAACAAGGTACAATATTTGGGCCTGATATGGCTGCTTTAAATGCTTAACAGTTAAACCATACCTTGCCACAGTGGCTCTCAAATAATGTGCACTAGTGTCTCCTAAAGAGTATCTAGGTAGATCTTTAAAAAAATATAATATAAGACTGTTGGCAATCCATGTCTTGGAAAATGCATTATTCATAATTTTGTCATAGACAAGTAAGATTAATAATACAGGTTATACAATAGCGTTCTTGCTCTCTCTCTCTCTCTCTCTCTCTCTCTCTCTCTCTCTCTCTATATATATATATATATATATATATATATATATATATATATATATATATATATATATATATATATATATATATATATGTATGGATATTTTTTTTTCTTCTAAATCTGTAAGTTTAAAACACTGCAGCCACCACCACCGCTGCAGATGAGGCCCATCAGTAACAATGAAAATAAAGACATGGTCTTCTTTTATCAAAACAGGAATATATAAATATACTAGTGTTTGCATGAAATATGGATCTTCTCTGTCAGAGATTTACAACTGCAAGCCAGTAAAATAAAGATTTAATGAATTGATTACCAATTTCATATGTCCTCACCAGTTAAATATTTGCTAAAGATAAATATTATATATAATGACTCTCACACATACACACACACATATATGCATATGTATCTTCTTTCTCTTGTGTTAGTCATGGACTGCAGTGATACTGAGGCACTGTTTTTGCTTCAGGGATTTACACAAACAACTTGTCCTCAGTAATTATTTTTAAGGCTGGTACTTATAATGTCATGCTCTAATTGCTGAAGTGCTAATTTGTGGGGAGGTGTAAACAAACCGACACTGGTTGTCAAAAGGCAGTGGGACAAACACAAGCACATACATACAATGATGAATAGATAATACCAAAAATTTCTTCCATTCTTCAGCTTTGAAATATAAATATAAATATAAGTGTGTGTGTGTTAAAAAAGATTGGCCAAGAGTCCAAGGATCTTAAAATTTCACTTGACCCAGGGGTTTTCTTAAATTCCAAAAGTCATGTATTTAGTTAATGTTCTCATGAGAGGAAATTCATGTTGGAGGCATGGAATTCCCTACTTGTTGACTAGTGAATGGAAATCGTGCATAAAGTAATGCTTTTCAGACACAATTGGAACTGGTCAAAGAGAAATATCTCCATCTCACCTAGGAGGGGTTTTTACTTCAAAGAATTTTGCTTCAGGGTATTTTGTTTTACAACCCTGGCTGACTAAAACTGTATTCTTAACTCCATTAGTATAAAGGATATGTGCCTCTGCTAGCAGAGTTGATGTGTCACCTATATTGCTAAGAAGATAATAGACACAAAACCAATGGTAACCAGCCATAGCCAACAACTACATTAAATATTACTGTTCAAAAGAATTTCCTTTTGGACTTATGAACAACTGATCGATATATACAGAGAGCACAGACTTCATGAAGATCGTGATCACTGGGGATGTGACATAGGTTTATAATCTCTGCTCCATGCGCTTGGTCATCTTGAGTGAAAACGAAAATCTGATGAATGCACACTACATGTCATAATCTAGGAGTTGTTACTTCAGGAACTGATGTAGTCTACCAGTGTGAAAATTTTCACACATTACCAAGAAGGGTTATTTTACCTCCCACTCAAACGATTTCGTCCCTGCAGCATTAGTTTTTGTGAGAAAATATAAAGTCAGATACATTTTGAATGCAGCTCATATATATGATGAGATTCTTTTATTTTCCATCTACCAATCTGTTCACAAGGTTTTAGTTGACCCAGGGTTACAGAAGAAGACATGCCCAAGATGCAACACATTGGGATTGAATCCAGAACCATGTGATATGTATCTGTATATACACCAGAAACATTGCCTGCATCCTTTTTATGCCTGCTTTTCCATGCTTGTATGGGGTGGGCAGACTCTCTCCAACATTGTGTTTTGCCATTTGTCGTATTTCTTTGTCATCTCTTTTATGAGGTATAATTTCTTGAGATCAGTTTTCAGCTTTTCTCTCCATGTCTTCCTTGGTTTTTGACAGTTTCCTTCCACTTGGATATCCTTGCATTTCTTTACCCATCTGTCATCATTCATATATATCACAGGTCTATACTAATGTAGTCTTTGTTCTTGTACACTATACCTGATTCCAGTTATGCCCATTCTGTCACTCATCTCATCTATACAACATCATTTAGGCATGCTACTATTATACTTCCAGCGTTTGATGCTTGCTTCATTTCTGTACTATCTTTACACGGCCTTTGCTCAAAGAAAGAACCCCCTTGTTGCTAGCAGAAGTAATAGCACCGTGAATGTTTCCCATCCTCTCCTTATTATGGCTATCCTGGTCTATAATAGAAAAGAATGGTCTATAATGCTGCACATTAAAATTTAACCTCAAACCACATAGCTACAAGTTAAGCTTCTTAGCCATAGTCTTTTCTGTATCCATATTTTGACACATATATTCTTTTATGAAGTTGTTGAAATTTAACTAAACCTACAATGTCATTCCTATCTATGTTGTTTTTTCTTAATTCATAAGTTTATTTTTAATATTCCACAGTGCACTTATAATCACTAATACTTGCTCACCCAAATCTTATTAATCTTAACCTTAATTTTCTATTTTACCATTGAGAGAAAAAAAATGCCAATAATCTAATAAATATTTCTTCAGCTTCTTGTAACACTTTGTAGAATAAAAACACTTGAGATTGTTTTGAATAAATTTTCTATTTTTATTTTATCTTATTGTTTCTTTTTTTTACCAAATTAACACAATAGTCTTTGATAAAACAGAAAATGATTTGAAATTGAACCAAAAGCCATCCTGAAACTGATAGATTTTTATTTAAAAAAAAAATATTAGTTTATTTTACAAGACAAATGTTTGATGATAGGAATATTATCTTGAGATAAAAGACCTGTTGACTTCCTTCATCAGCCCCTATCTAACCCTTGTTGGCGTCGTTGTCATCATCATCATTTAACGTCCATTTTCCATGCTGGTATGGGTTGGACAAATGTATTACAAAATTAAAATAACCACTAAAATTATCATCTGTTGTATCAGGAACCCGAGTTTAATTTTCATTTTACCTTTTAAAATATTTCATTCTTTTTATTTTTATTTTGAGTCAGATTTATTTACCTATCTTTTGTTTTTGCTTTTGTTTTCTACAGGCCTTAAGACTTGTCGACCTGGAATGAACCAAAGTCTTGACAGGAGGACTTTGCCTCAAATATTTAGTGGGAAAAAGAATTTAAGCATTTCTTCTCAACATGCTCACAAACTGGATACTGACACTCACTGTAATGATATAATTAATTTAAAATCTGCCCAGGCCCTTTGCCGGAATTCTGAATTAGCAGCCCAGTCTCGGAGTTTACCAGTCAAGAACAGTTTCACCACCTACAGTAAACCTTTACCAGCGATACCAAAGCTACCATATTCCTAGACTTCTTAGACTTGCACTAGCAAGAAAATATTCAGGTAACAATGATAAAAATATTTTGAATATTCAGCAGACTTTAAAACAAAAAAGACAAAACATTATTTTCATGTAATTAGAGACCTGATTCCAACAAATCTACCTAAAAACATTGTATAACTATACAATTTAACAACCCCTTCATTATGTATTCTGTTTCTTATTGAAAATAAGAAAATGTTTTTCAACCATTTTAACATTAAGAAAAAAGTTCTAGAGAATCTGTTTTGAAATGTATATTAGGGAAGTCTAAAAATAAATTATAAATCTTCAACAGGCAAAAAAGAAAAAAAAAGAAAGAAAGAAAGAAGGAAAAGAAACATTAGAAAAGAAATTGTCCAAAATTTCTTCAAGTTATCAATTATAAATTCTACTCAAAATTGGAAATGCACTAAAGAAAAAAAAACAAAAACAAAAGGAAAGAAAAAGATTGACATGTGCAGGCTTCAATATAGATTTATTTAAATAACTAAGAAACTTGTAAAAAAATGTTTGAATCATTGTCCATTTTATAAAATTTAAACTTTTCAAGTATTTAACATTTTCTAATTTTCAGAAATTTGATGTTTTGCTTGTTAAAAAAAAAATTGTAATTAATCATATTTGACATTGTTTTATAATGAACTGATATTCAAATTACTACTACACTAATTGACTTAACATTATTTATTAACAACCATTACATACATATTTGACTCTTCTTGGTGTTAAATCAATCTGATGGTTTACTGGTAAGTCACAATACTTTGGTATTTGTGACCATCCATTTGTTCAATGAAGAGTATCTCCACTAAAGGGATTTTCAACAATAGATAAATTTCCTTCTCATATATGGACCCTGTATGAAAAAAAAAACCCAATTTGATAAGAAAAATTATCAATTGAAAGACACAAAAATGAACCAAAAACAATTGACTTATATGATTTATATCTTCAATATTGATTTAAACAAATGTTGTGGATATGCATGTATATTTGTGTATATTTATACCAAAGCTATTTTTTATTAAAAAGTTTCAAAGTTCTTCAGTGCTGTCATCAGTTTTAAATTTTAAATTTAATA
>NC_142941.1:40270756-40295756 GCF_046866305.1 Octopus bimaculoides | reverse complement strand
AATAATTATGTAATATTGACAATGCAGAAAAAAAAATAATATAGATTACAGGAAAATTATTACCTGATGAAAGCTGAAATGAAACATAAGAATTGAAAGAACTGATTATGCAAAAGTAAAACTAGGGAATTGAAAGAACTGATTATGCAAAAGTAAAACTAGGCATGGATATTTGCGGTTAAAAACTTCACTTTGATAACCACATGGTTATAAGTTCACTTCCACTGCATGGGATTTTGGGCATTGCTGTTTAAGTCATTCAATCATTGTAATGTTCCATGCTGGGGCACTGCCTTGAAGGGTTTTAGTCAACTAAATTGACCCCAATACTTATTTTTAAATCTGGCCCTTATTTTGCCAACTTCTTTTGCTGAACCAAGAGAATGTAAACAAACCAACACTAGTTGTCAAGTGGTGGACAGGGAGTGGGATAAACACAGGCACAGACACACACACATACATGACAATTTTCCACACAGTTTCCATCCACCAAATCCACTCACAAGGCATTGGTCATCCCAGATCTTTAGTAGAAGACACTTTTCCAGGGTGTCACACTATAGGAATGAACCTGAAACCACACGGCTTCAAAGTAAGTTTCTTAACCACACAGTCATTCCTGCACCTATATCTCCGTATTAAGCTCGAAACTGGGTTAAAAACATGATCAGAGTTTAGATTTCCATTTATGCTATTTGAATTAGGAAGATAACATAAGAAAAGTTTAAGGTGACAGATATACAAGCTAAGTGTGGGTTAGAAGGAATATAAGAGATATATTTAGGTCTAGCTGCGTGATTAAGAAGCCTGCTTACCAACCATCACAGTTTGAGTTCAATCTCAAAGCACAGTACCTTTTACTATAGCCTCAGTTTGACCAAAGTTTTGTGAGTGGAATTGGGAGAAGGAAACTGAAAGAAGCCTATTGTATGTGTTGTGTTTACATATATATATTAATGTGTGTATGAGTGCATGCTTGCATGTGCATGTATGTATGTGTGTGTGTGAGTGCGTATGAGTGTGTAAGTGTGTATGTTTATGTTTCCTTGTATTGATATTGTGTGGTACTTGTAAATGATTGGCTGTGTCATATAAGCAGTCATGCATTTCTAATATCCTGTGAAAACATCTCTGGTCATGGAAAAATATTCCTTAACATGGAAGCAAATGAGGGATCGAGGCAAGCATAGAAAAGTGGATGTTAAAAGTAAGATGATGGTGATGGTGATGATGATGATGATGATGATTCATTTGAAGACATGATGACTGGATAAACTGTATATTAACCATTTTAATACTTGATTCTTACATAGGCACAAGGTCAGAAGTGTTGTAGGAAGGGAACAGTTAATTAAATCATCCCCCAGCACTTGAAAAGTGCTATTTTTATTGACCCTGGACAAAAGTTGACCACAGTGAGATTTGAACTCAGAAAATAAAGGAACATAATAAAATCTGCCACCCTCTTTTAACATCAGCTGAGCTCAAGTCAGCTACGACCAAAGCAGATCAAAGATCAAAACATATCCCAACCATGACCTCACCACCCTGACTGATTCTCAGGTATTGCATATTTAAGACATTATCTGATGTGTCCTTCATTTTTCATAATGTTTGGATCAAAAGTACTCTAGTTATGGTCATGTCAGGTATTTCTTGCAGATAACAGATATTTAGGTTTACATTGTGGAGGCGCAATGGCCCAGTGGTTAGTGCAGTGGACTCACGGTCATAGGATCGCGGTTTCGATTCCCAGACCGGGCGTTGTGAGTGTTTATTGAGCAAAAACACCTAAAACTCCACGAGGCTCCGAGAGGGGGTGGTGGTGAACCCTGCTGTACTCTTTCACCACAACTTTCTCTCACTCTTTCTTCCTGTTTCTGTTGTGCCTGTAATTCAAAGGGTCAGCCTTGTCACACTGTGTCACGCCGGATATCCCCGAGAACTACGTTAAGGGTACACATGTCTGTGGAGTGCTCAGCCACTTGCACGTTAATTTCACAAGCAGGCTGTTCCGTTGATCAGATCAACTGGAACCCTCGACGTCGTAAGCGACGGAGTGCCAACAACAGGTTTCCATTATGAGAGAGAAAGCATTGTGTGATGTGATTTGTGAAAGATTTTGGCTGCTATTTACTGTTAGACGAGTAACCATGGAGAGATGATTTCATTAGTTTCAAATCTTACTTGTTGCTGTTATTGTTGTTTAACCTCAGGTCAACCCAGATCAACCACGCTTATGATCAAGGCCTTTCCAGATTTGACCAACCAGCCATTACATAAATCTAGGTCTCTGTTGTTCAGTATATGCTTCCTGCTTTAAAACGGTTAAATGTGATTTTGGAGAGATTTATACTGTAGAGAGTTTTCATCTGTTGGCTGAGCAACCACTGCTGAGTTAAGATTAGAGAAATTAAGGTCGTATGTTTATACAGCTGCTCTTGAGAAATCTATGAGGGTGAATAAATGTTGCACTGCAACAAATTAGAATTCTTAGCTAATTATTTTTTAATCTATAACTTAATCTGTATATAAGTACATGCATAGCTACATGGATACAGTCTGCTTTAGTGCCGTCTACTGAAGCCTCAAATTGATTTGTGCTTAGTGAGTGAAACTGACATATGCAGAGTGTAAGGAAACTTATAATGTATATGTATATATCATCATCATCATCGTCGTCGTCGTTTAACGTCCACTTTCCATGCTAGCATGGGTTGGACGATTTGACTGAGGACTGGTGAACCAGGAGGCGACACCAGGCTCCAATCTGATTTGGCAGAGTTCCTACAGCTGGATTCCCTTCCTAACACCTATATGTATATCTATATCTATCTATCTGTCTGTCTGTTTGTCTATCTGCCTTTCTGTCTACTTATCTATAGGCGTAGCTGTGTGGTAAGAAGTTAGCTTCCTGACTACAAGGTTCTGGGTTTGGTCCTACTGCATGACACCTTGGGCAAATTTCTTCTAATAAAGCCTCAGGCCAACTAAAGCCTTGTGAGTACATTTGGTAGACAAAAACTGAAAGAAGCTCATCATATATATATATATATTTATATATATATATATGCATATGTATATGTATATATCTTTGTGTGTGTGCGTGTGTCTTTGTGTCTGTGTTTGTCCCCCAACTCATCGCTTGACAACCAGTGTTGGTGTGTTTACATCCCTGTAACTTAGCAGTTCAGCAAAAGAGAACAATAGAAATAGTAGTAGGCTTAAAAAATAAGTCCTGGGGTCGATTTATTCATCTAAAAAAAAAAACCTTTCAAGGCGGTGCTCTATTATGGCTGCAATCAAATGACTGAAACAAAATAATAAAAGAATATATATATATATATATATATATATATATATATGTAAATATATCATATATGATGGACTTTCCCATCACATTCAATGTTTGAGGACCCAACAAACTACACTTTCTCTGTTAGTCATAATGCTTATCAAATATGACATTTGAATCCAGCCAACGAATTGCAAAGAAGCTCAGAGATGGTGCAAGTATGAAGATTATGGTCAGTGCAGGTGGTATATTTGCAGCCACTTTTCTCCTTTGCTTTGTGCCACTAAGCCTGTTAATGCTGGCTGAAATAAACTCTCTTATACCATTTTGACACAATGATCCCCATCTTATATATATATATATATATATATATATATATACATACATATACAATAATCCTTTGAGATCTTAGATATTTTTTCTGAATCACCTTGATTCTTTTAATGTGCTTGTTCCCTGGTATTAAATTGATATTAATTAATATCCAATTTTTTACCCTACTGTTTTAATTTATATATACATATGTACACACACACAAAAATACACATACACACACACATATCACACACGCACGCATATATATATATATATGTTTATATTTATATATATATATATATATATATATATATATATATATATATATATATAAATATATATATATATGTACAAATATATATAAGTGTGTGTGTGTATTATATGTATGTGTGTATGTGAGATATTGAGCAAAATATTGTGACATTATGTTGACATTCCCTGTTAACAAATCATCCTGTAGTTCTATTTTGTTAAAGACAAGAAGAAGAAAAACAATCCATTACTTGAAAGACAGGTGAGGTAGGGTTAGTTACAGGAAGAACATCGGACTTAAAAACAATGCCTCAAGACATATTCATCCAACCCATGCATGCATGGAAAAACAGATGTTGAACAAACAAGCAGAAAATCCTAAAAATGAGACAAATGAGTTCAGGACATTTGTAGAAGTCTATGCATTAGAAATGTCAATTATTTCAAGATGTCAAAAAAGAATTATAGAAATAGTTGGTTATTTATTTATTTATTTATTTATTTGTTTTCTTTCATTAAAACTATTGTTGAATGGAAAATATAAATTTCAAGGAAATAAATATTTCTAGAGATTTTATTTCTTCATTTATTTCACTTTTCAATATATGCTTCGATAATTTTGTATGACTATAAACATTCCCATTTTCGAAGATAAAATATATCCAAATTAAAAGACAATTGAAAAATTTAAATAATTCTTATTCTAGTGTAGATATATATCTGTGATATTTTGAATTAAGCATTCTTTCTGGTATCACACTGAATTCTGTCAATCAATCAAGTGTATATCTATTGACTATTCTTCTGGAAGAAATATATAAATGACTGACATTTCATCAAGAAATATGTTTTATATATATGTCTGTGCATTGCTATATAATTATATTATAATGTTTAATAATGGTATATGTGCTGCACCTTAGATTTGTCCAGGACTGGGCCTTAGTTTTGCAGGTATTCACGTAAACTAAGTTTTAATGCCCTCAGAAGTATAATCTTTGAAAGTTTCAGGTGTAGGAGTGGCTGTGTGGTAAGTAGCTTGCTTACCAACCATATGGTTCTGGGTTCAGTCCCACTGCATGGCACCTTGGGCAAGTGTCTTCTACTATAGCCTCGGACCGACCAAAGCCCTGTGAGTGGATTTGGTAAACAGAAACTGAAAGAAACCTGTCGTATATATGTATATATATATATATATATATATATATATATATGTGTGTGTCTGTGTGTATGTTTGTGTGTCTGTGTTTGTCCCCCAACATCACTTGACAACCGATGCTGGTGTGTTTATGTCCCCACAACTTAGCGGTTCAGCAAAAGAGACCGATAGAATAAGTACTAGGCTTACAAAGAATAAGTCCTGGGGTCGATTTGCTCGACTAAAGGCGGTGCTCCAGCATGGCCACAGTCAAATGACTGAAACAAGTAAAAGAGTAAAAGAGTGAAGACTCAAATCTGTGAATGTAGTAACAAAGGGCTTATTACAACCTTATTAAATGTTGGACTAACAAGCTTATTTCACCTTTTACCTTTTATTTGTTTCACTTGCTGGACTGTGGCTATGCTGAGGTCCCACCTAAAATGTTTTAGTCAAACAAATTGACCCAAGAGCTTTTTGCTTTTCCTTTTATAGTCTGCTTATAGTTTCCTTTTATATTCTGTTGGTCCATATTGATAAACCACTAAGTTACAGGGATATAAACAATTCAACACCAGTTGTCAAGTGGTGGAGGTGGTGGGGTGGGGGTTAAACACAAAGATGCACACACACATACACTCACACATACATGCACATATACACACGGGCACACACACTCACACAGTAGACACATACATGATCATCATCATTTAACATTCTTTTTTTACCTGTGGGCATGGGTTGGACAGTTTGATGTGAACTGAACTGCAATTTCTGCTTTGATTTGGCTTCTACAGCTGGATGCCCTTCTTAATACCAAACACTTCATGCTCAAGTGCTATGTCATATATGCAGAAGATACTTACCCAAGATCCAATGCAATGAGATTAAACTAAAACTATACAGTTTCAAAGAAAACTTCTAAACCACAGAGCCATTCCTGTGATTATACTTTATTTCTTTTCTCTCTTATTGCAAAGATTCTAAACATTTGGGAAGCAACCCCAATCATGTGCTGCCCCAGATGACTTCTTGAGTTTTCAGTACCTTCAGCTGGCCAGAATTTTGCTTAGTAAGCACAGAAATATTGGCTAGATTTAATTTAGATTTCTACTATCACTAATAGGACAAACAGAAACATAAAAATATTATTAATTTATTTGGTAATGAGTGTAACAAAGCAATAATATAATTTATACACTACATACTAGCATGAAATACAGTTAAAACTGATAAGAGATAAAAATACGTGAATTGTGTTAAGGGTAGACAAGATATTTATATTTTATCAAATATAATGTTTTATTGTTGCATAAGCACGATACCATATTATCATATGAAGGTTTTCAGTCAGTATAACAAGATATATTGACATCTAATTATAAGAGAAATTATAAGAGAAACCCTTACAGAGAATTGGCTTAAAGGAATATTTTTCATGCATTTTTCCTTATAGAATTTTTGAAATTTTTTTGAAGAATGGTATTATTTTTTTTTACATTTGGTTTGTGTAACTTAAATGGAATTTCAGTATGAATTACTCTAAATTTATTATATTGATATGAAATACATATAAATGCTAAATATTGCTTAGTTTAACTAATTTTATAAATTACCTCTATAGAAATTTGAAGCAGTTGACACTGATTCTCGGCAATCTCTTTCCTCTTATTTAGATCAATCATTCACGAACATTAAAGGATAAAATTCAAAGCAAAATAGCTTTAACTAAAAGCAATACACATTTTCTATAACTATTGATTTCTGACATTCAAACCCAAATATAAAACTTACAAAGATCAAATTAATATTTTTAATGGAATTTCATTTGTACACGCAATATTTTTTCCTCATATCATATATATGTGCTTATAAATAAGCAACTATCTTTTGTCCTATGTGCAAAAATCATGATTTTTCTCATGGGGATATTTCTAAAGTTATAATCTTAATAAATGCTTTACAACATTTCTGGTTCAGCTCTAATGTGTGGTTGATAGTAAATTATCTGAACTTAATTCAAAAATGCCTGAATTCATATTTGGCATTTTGTATTACATTCTAAATCTCATTTCAAAACATAGAACATGAAATATATCAAACATATCATTAGTGTTAAATTTAATTAATTTTGTATATTTGTGTTGTATATCAGTTCACAAAAACCATATGGTTTGATTCTTGTGCCATTCATTTAGTGAAAGCATCTGTTATTACATTGAAGAACCAGAACAATTATTGAAGTGACAAAAGTGAGTCTAATCTGCTTTTAAATACTCTGGTTCTGTCTATAATTATAGACAGGGTCGCCACATTTAGGAATGGATCTGAGTTTTGCAATTTTATGCATGGAGAACATCCACATCAGCCCCATTGCAACAACAGAGTATATCTATAGATTTTAACCTGTATTGAATAGACAGATATAAAGTTCTGGTTGTTATGCACAATATCTCATTGTAGATGGAGAGTAAGGGATCAGCCATATTAGTTTCAATGTTGTGACAGAATTTCCTTAGCTGCTCATAGAGACACTGCCCATAAATTCACTATTACTAAGGGCTTAACTAAGACAAGGTGTTTATATCTTCCTAGAATAGACAGTGATGGCTAAAATCTGAAGATATATTCTATAGTTATGACTGTGCAACTGAACAGTTTTAAGTATAGAATATATTGGGTCATGCCACGAATAATGTTTTTTTTTATACTTCTTTTATTTTTCAGTTGTTTTTTAATCTAAAAAAATTCTCTCATTCATTTTCTACACTGCTCTTTCATCTATCTGGTAGACTTGCAAGGGCCCTCTTCCAAAATTCACTTGTCTGTTAAAATCGAACTGCACTCTTCAAACCTTGCACTAAGAATAAGTACAGGGCAAAATTACTACCTGCTTTTATAGCAAGTTGATGCAGGTAGTTTATCCCATCCCCTTCTAACTTTTAGTTCATGCAATTGAAGAAACTGCATTATTTATGGAATGACCTAATAGTACCTTAGGCAAATCTCATACCTTATAGCCCTGGTCTAACTAATGCTTTGTGAATGAATTTGGTAGACAAAAACTGTGTGGAAGTCCACAATATATATTTGTGTGTGAGTGTGTGTTTGTCTCTGGTCTTTTGTTTGTTTACATTCCTGTAACTAAGCAGTTCAGCCAAAGAGATTGATAGAATAAGTAAAAGATTAGAATAAAATAGGTACTGGTGTTGGTTTGTTCAGCTAAACTCTGCAAGACTGTAGTCCAGCATGGCCATAGTCCAATGACTGAATCAAGCAAAAGATAAAAGACAAAAGTACAATATAATATTGAAATGAAATAGTCAATGCACCGGTAATTTATTACTCAAACTAACTGCCAACAATGTGTTGTATATGCAATGCAAATCTGTCTATCCAGTTCACTTAATTCGTTAACAATAGAGAGTTTATAATCAGTGAATTAGTTAATGGCTAAAGAAATTACTCAGTCACTGATTAAATCCTAACGTAGAATTAGAAATAGTCGGGCCAATCTTTTTTAAAAAACATTTTATACATACAAGGGGATCCTGGCTTTAAAGGGTATTGTGAATGGCCTTGGTGAAGGCCCAACCTTCTGAGTTCTTTTACAGGGCTTAGAAAAATAAGTGTGTGAATCTGAGAGGGGGAATATGTTAAATATTATGTGATCCTCCTGTATTTCCTTTTACCTACAGCCAGGAACTTTTCAGCACCCCCTCATACATACATACATGCACAACCACATGGTTCTGGGTTCAGTCCCACTGTGTAGCACCTTGAGCAAGTGCCCTTTGCTATAACTTTGAGCCAACCTAAGCCTTGCGACTGAATTTGGCAGATGGAAACTGAAAGAAGACCACCATATATATATTATATATTTATGTATGAAAACATATGTATGTATATATGTATGTGTACACACACGCATACACATATATATACCGGTAAAATATAATTATTCTTCCTTAAAGATATTAAGTCTATGGTTAATATTAAGTTTTATATCATCGACTGCTAAAACATCATTAGCAACTTTACCTATCTATATCTACCTCTTACAATAGAAAACTTGTGATTAATTAAAAAAATCTACCAATAGCATCAATTAAGTTAGTTCTCCATTGACCAATTAATTCAGTGAACAGACAAACTTATATAATTTGTACAGTAGAAGTTGGGTATGTATGTGATTAAATCTTAACTGAAGTGTACATAAATCAGAATCAATAGGAAGGTCTCTAGAGATGGCTATCAAATCACTTGGTTTTTAATTAGATAGAAAAACAGTCTATATTATTAATGAAATTGGTAATGTAGCTATTACTGGCATACAACATTGATATCTGCTATTGGAAGTTTTGACATAGACGGGTGTTTGTTGTCCCAAAGATTTGTCTCTCTCTTCCTCACTCATTCACTCATTGTCTCTCTATCTCTCTCTCTCTCCCTCTCCCCTTCCCCCATCTCTCTCCATATCTCACTTCTGAAAACCAGCCCCTTATTATTATTATTACCATTATTATTATTATTATTATTACTATTATTATTATTACTATTATTATTATTATCATTATTATTATTATTATTATTATTATTATTATTATTATCATTATTATTTTTATTAATATTAATATTATTGTTATTATTATTGTTATCATTATTGTTTTGGCTTTGTATTTTGAGCCTAATTTAATGATGATTTATTTGATTTCAAATTTTTCTTCTTCCTCCAATCCCATCCTCACTGAATAGCTGCCGTTTGATGTTTGCAGTTCACAACAGGATTGTTAGAGCCATGACTGCCTTGCAGCAGCAGCAACAGTAGCAGTAGCAGTGATGACAGCTCCAACAGCTGCCTCACCAGTAGTAGTAGCAGTAGTAGTAGTAATGTTGCTCTTGTTGTTGTTGTTGGTGGTGGTGCTGATGGTGATGCTGATGCTAGTAGTGCAGATGTTGGTGATGCTGGCAGGGGCAGTAGTCATGGTAGTGGTTGTGGTGGTGGTGGTGGGGATATTACTGATGGAAATGGTAATGGTGGTGGTTGTAGTAGTGGTGGTGGTGGTGGGTGGAGTTAGTAGTAGTAGTAGTAGTAGTAGTAGTAGTAGTAGTGGTAGTAGTAAGAGTAGTTACCATTAAGCATTTTTGTTCTATCAAATTCCATTTTATTTGAACTATAAACAAAA
The DNA here is from genome assembly GCF_046866305.1 of Octopus bimaculoides. Lineage (NCBI taxonomy): Eukaryota > Metazoa > Mollusca > Cephalopoda > Octopoda > Octopodidae > Octopus > Octopus bimaculoides. Next base: position 40,285,570 of record NC_142941.1, on the reverse strand, counting down.
TTTGCTTTACTTGAACAACAGTCATTACCAATAAAATCAAACAGATTCAACCTGAAAATGGCTAGGTAGATTTGTCCAAAACACAGCTCAGGGAAAACAAAAATTACACACAAAAAACCCCTCAAAAATACGATGGAGAAACATCATTCTGTTTTCTCTTTATCACTAGCATTCTTTCTCACTCTCTTTGTTTTAATACCTCTTTCTTTCTCTCTCTCCCCATCTCTCTTTCATTCTTTTCTCCTTTATTCCATTGCTAACTTATTTATGGTCAGTGCCTCGATATATATATATATATATATATATATATATATATATATATATATATATATACACACACACACACACACACACACACACACACACACACACACACACACACACACACACACACACACACATGTATGCTTATATTTTTGCTATTGTCTTTTTTAATATTTCTATCCCTAAAAATGGAATCAGTTTTCAGGAGTTATTTATTATCCCTAGCAACATGATTGATTATCCTTGGAAACCTGAATCCCTGATTTTTCCAATTTTGATTTTCGTGCAAGTTTTATTTAACTGAGAGATGGATGTCAGTGTGTCTAAGTCCAGTGTTTAGCTAACCAGCCAGCCAGCTAGCCAACCAGCCATCCATTGAGCAGTCCAGCAGGAAAAGTGAATTTACCCCCCAATGTGAAGCTGAAGCTTCATTTCACAAATCCATCCAGTAATCTTTAGCAGATTTGAAGTGTCATAAAAAAAAAATATTGCGTGAATATTTAATACAGGATATGGCTCTCTAGTCAAAGATTGGCAGCATTGATAAAAACAAAAAACTGAATAAAGAAAGAAATTTATAGATTAGTCATTTCTCATTCATCAAACCCCCTGTAAGAGTATAAAATGCTTCAGTTAATTATCAAGCAATGTTAGTGAAAATGTCCCTAGAAAAACAGTAAACATTCTATCTGTGCCCTAATGTGAGGTAGTCCTGTTCACAGATCTCGTGCTGCAATAACAGTGTATTGTTTAAAGTGTGTGGATTAAAACTGCAGTTTTATAGCTGGATAGTCTTGCCAGTGATAATATCTGTAATGTGTAGTGGTGCTGAGTAATTTTATATTACTGTGTCTGTTTATCTTAGCTAAATCACTCATCTCTTATACCACAGAGTAATAAACATTAGTAATCCCCCACCCTATGGCTACTTCCTCCTCTGTCCATCTTATTGAAGTTTGCCTTAAGTACAGCTTAAGATTCTACATTTTTTTTCTCTCATATAGTTTTTTCTTTAATTCTTATTTTGTTTCTTTTTTTTATAAGTTCTTGTTGATAAAGAAAAAATACTTTAGGTTGATGAATTTGCTGAGTGTATTAGTTAATCCTCACTGACTTGGCACAGCAATGTAAAAAAAATTGTATAGAGAATATTCTGCAATAAGCTGACGAACAAAAAATACTTTGTGTATGCTGAATTTGGGCCAACGAAGTCTCACTTCTGCTGGCAAGAGTAAAATTGACAATGGGGGCAATATGTTTGCAATTGAAAAAAAACAAAAAACAAAAAGGAATTATTCAAAGATATGATATAACATACCAGTCATGTGCTCTGATGACCAGTTAGTGTAAGGGAGATAATCATTTCTAGATGATATTTGGTGGGATTTGAAGTTTGAATTTTAAATTGAACTGCAAGGAAGATGATGCATAGCATATACATTTTTTCTTACTCATTACAAAGTTCTTAAAATTTCTAGTCATCAGCAATCCTGTTGAGTACCTTATCCGATTCCATTAAACTTAATTTTGCTTCCCTAACAAGATAAAGAAGAACTAAAATAAAATAAAATAAATTGACTCCTGTCAAGTTGATTCTTTCCTTTGGAATAGAAAGTAGAACAAACAACCAATGAAAGAAAACCTTATAATCTTGAAATGAATGAGCTATAAAGAAGTGGTTTCTTATCTTCTTGCTACAAAACCTTCAGAACTGAAGTTCCTTTCATATAGCAAGTATATGGTTCTCATTCTAGTTAATAACTGTAAAATCTTATTTTATTATTGGCATTGAAGTAGCATTTAAAACATCTACCACAATTTCTCTCTGGGTGAAGAATTGTAGATTTGTAAAACTTTAATTCACAAAGCCTGACTCTTATCTGTTGACAATTAAATATCACTAATGCATAAAGGAATAAGCCTGGTGAAATATTTTTAATTGATTAGTGTTCAGACATCAAATACAGCTTTGTTGTCAATAACTATATGCCTGTTCCATTGAAAGCAGAATATATATATATTAGGAAATGTATATTGCATACTTAATCTCACTATCGTTATGCATTGGTAAATCTTTTAACTATAGGCTACACTTCATATCCAATCATCGATTGCATATAAGGCTTTTGAGCCTTTGAGTATTCACTGTCAAAGTAGATTCCAATTGCAGCAATTTTAAACATAGTAGATCTCATTTTGAAATAGACAGTCAGTCAGCTATACATACATACATACATACACACATACATAAATATATACATACATACATACATACACGCACACACACGCATACTTTAAAAAAATTCAAGAGGACCCCATTAGTTACTGTACAAGTACAGATACATTTATAATGACTGGTTGAAATCCAATTATTATAAGCCAATAAAACTCACTTAACCTTCTTACATCAGTCATTCAGAATCTCTCCAATAATGATCTAGCTTTCTGGTAAATATCTAGGAAGATAATATTTGGGTAACATATTAACAAGCTATGAAACATACAATCTCTGAATTCATTTCTAGCTGGGATATAAGGCAAACTTAGTTATCATTGCTATTTAGGTTAGTTAGGAATGTAAAACATTCTCCATGAATTTCCACAAATGTAACATGAGAAGGAGAGTAAGGTTTACTAGTTATAATAATTGTAGAAGTATGAGATTCATATTTTATATGATAGTAATTAGACTTCTTAACTAATTAACTAATTATTTTATTATTTTTCAAACCTATACATCTCTCTGACACCCTCCCTCCATCCTTCCCCTCTCACTATATATAATATATACATATATGTATACACACACACATTCATATATATATATATATATATATACATGCATATATACATACACACACATACATATATATATTTTTATATATATATATAAATATATATATATATATATATATGTATGCATATATATGTGTATGTGTATATATATGTATATATATATATATATATATATATATATATATATATATATATATATATTATAGCAAATGAAAGGCAGATGGAATATACGAGAATTTATTATTAACCATGACAATTGTTTCGACACATCTAGCATTGATTACTTTTGGGTGGGACACTCAACAACTGGTTCAGTTGTTGAGCATCCCGCCCAAGAGGAGCCGATGCTAGATGTGTTGAAACGATTGTCGTGATTAATAATAAATTCTGGTATATTCCATCTTCTACAGTATTTGCATTATTTACATTTGACATATATTTGTCCTCATCTTGTTTGTTGTTAACACAACGTTTCGGCTGATATACTCTCCAGCTCTTATCAGATATCCTGGGGAAATTTCGAACCTAGGTTCTCATGTCTGTGTATGTGTGTACATTTATGTTCAGAAATGCAAGAAAAAACTGTGTTGTGTCAGAAAACAATTCAGTAAATATCATCATAATTTAGCATCCATTTTTCACAGGGTTGCATTGCTTCAGTTTCTGTGTTGGCATAGTCTTTGTAGCTGGATGTTCTTAACACCAACAACTTTACAGTGTGTCCTGAGTGTTGTTTTTTTTGTTTTTGTTTTGTTTTTCATGCCACTGGACAAGTGAGGTTGCCAGGGAAATTGCAAGACAAGAAAAAAATAGAAAAAAGCTCCCCTTGTCTGAGTGTGGATTTTTGAAATGAGGCGGTGGTTTTATGCCAGGTACAAGCACAAATATTTTGCTATTGAAAAGATATATGGTTAACCTGCATTATATAAGGGTGAGTGAAAATACCTGGGAAGATGAATGCAAATTGATGCAATAGGCGCAGGCATGGTTGTGTGGTAAGAAACTTGCTTCCCAACCACATGGTTCTAGGTTCAGTTCCATGGCATAGCACTTTGGGCAAGTGCCTTCTACTATAGTCTCAGGCTTACTGAAGCTTTTTGAATGGATTTTGTAGACAGAAATGAAAGAAGTCCATTGTGTGTGTGTATATATATATATATATATATATATAATGAATCCAAACAAAGAAGAACAAACATGATAAAAACAACAAAATGAGGTCGTGATACAAGTAATATATTATCAGACACTCAGGAAAAGAAAGAAAAAGGATTTAACATTTTGAGCAAAACTCTTCTTCGGAAATAGAGGCAAGTCCAAAAGAATCATTGGCGATTTTCTTCCTCCGTCTTCCCTTCTTTAGGACTTACCTCTATTTCTGATATATATACACATACACATATATATATATGTGTATATATTTATGTGAATGTGTCTTTGTATCTGTGCCTATTCTACTACCACCACCACTTGACTACCGGTGTTGGTGTGTTTATGTTCCTGTAACTTAGCAGTTCACCAAAAGACAGCAATAGAATAAATACCTGACTGAATTAAGCAGTAGAGTTAAAATTAATCAACAAGAGTCTTTATTGCCTTGCTCCAACATGACGTAGTCCAATGATTGAAACCAGTGATAGAATAAAAGTATAACAGAACAAAAAAAAAACCTCTGAAGGTAGCAGTAACAACACTGAGGAATCAACATTGAAAAACAGGCAGGCATTATGTGGTATGTTGTCAAGATAAACACTGCAATAATTATAATTTATAATTGTTATCATTAGAATAAATTTAGGAAATAATGTTATTATCAACATTCTTCTAAATTATGTCAAGCACATATTTCTGTGGAGATGCAGCCAAGAAAATAGCAGAGTTGTTTTGCACCCATTTTTTTCTGATTTTCTTCTTTGCTTTTTAATACACCAAATATGTTTAAGAAATGATTTGTTACTATTATTATTATTATTATTATTATTATTATTATTATTATTATTATTGCTATTTATTGCTATTATCAAATTTTAATTATATCTAAGTAAGCAAACATGGTATTTAGATATATGTGTACAGATGTGAGAGTGTTTATGCAATCATATATATATATATATATATATATATATATATACATATATATGGATATATATACATATATATATACACACACACACACACATATATATATATACATACACACTTATGTATGTATCTATCTATCTGTCTATATATATATATATATATATATATATATATATATATGCATGTATATATATAGTTTTTATATTCATAGAATACAATGTATCTATACATACATACAAACATACATACAGACAACCAGACAGATAGACTTGCACACACACACACAGACGCACGCACACACGCACACACGCATGCACGCACGCACGCGCACACACACACACACACACACACACACACACACACAGAGTAACACAGCAGCAGTCATAAGAATAAGGTTTTCTCAAAACCAGAAAGAATACAGCTAATTAGCTTCTAATCATCAAAGGTATTGTGTAATTATGTAAAATATTTCTGAAGTGTAGCATGTAATACATACACATACTCAGGTGTGAATGAGTACATATATATTTATGTAAACATACATAAGTCAAAACATATAAATTCACAAATAACATTGACATCTGTATCTGCAGACATAAATATCAAATCTGATGATCTATGACAGTCTCCAGAAATGATTCTACATACTATAAACAGTTAAAGTTACTCATCAACTTCATGAGTAGCTGCTTTATGGCCATTTAAAAAATTTTGTTTGCTACTTATACACATACAGGCATAGCTGTGTAGAGTAGACATGCCCTTGTGATAAGAAGTTTTCTGTCAAACCTCATGTCACCAAGTTCAGTCCCACTGTGTGGCAATTTGGGGGCAATGAGTGGATTTGGTAGATGGAGGCTGAAAGAATGCCACTGTATTTAGCTGTTGAGACACAACATCCTTCAAAGCTTCCATGCTTCCTGAAATTCACCAGCAGTATACCTGATGCACCCTACCCATTTCATCATCCTATTTTTTCAAAGACTTATTCACTGTTCACTTCCTGTGCATATTCTATGTACTGTTCATGCAGTTTTGGTTACTTTTTCTGATGAATTGTACTGTACCTGAGCACTATATACAAGAAGCTCGTTGAGCAAAACATTAAATTTCACATTGCTCCAAACCATTTGGCTGTAAATGACTAACTCTGAAATGGACTGGCATCCCTTTCAGGTTGGTTGCTGTGATCTTGGTCACTTATATGCTATGAAAACTGGGTAACTGACCCTGTGAATCATAGGACTCAGAGACAGGGATTGATGATGATGATGATGATGATGGTAATGATGATGGTGTGACGATGACGAGGATGATGACGACAATCATCATCATCATCATAGCTGATTATTTTGAAATAATTTTATTGATTCTGGAAAGACTGATATAATAAAGAAGCACGGTCATACGAGGGACATTTGTTTGACAAACGTTTTGTAAAAAGCTCACTGATTGAAATGTACCAGTGATTTAAAGGCCCAGCTTCATGACTCAGTGTTATGTTGACTCTCCCTGAAAGAATACTCAGCCACATATGTGCAAATTCAGTGAAAATGTAGCTCAATTGATCAAACTACTGAATATGATGGAGATCCTTTTTTTAATCTTATATACATGCCAAAGATAGCAAGCTGGCAGAACCGTTAGAACACTGGGAAAAATACTTAATAGAATTTTATCTGTTTTTATGTTTTGAGTTCAAATTCTGCCATGGTCAATTTTGCCTTTCATCCTTTTGGGGTCGATAAAATAAGTACCAGTTGGGAACTGGGTTTGGTGTAATATACCTACCCTCTACCCTGAAATCAATATTATATACATGCCAGTATATAAAAATACGCACACACTCACACACTTGTATATATAATTGAATATATAAATCTGTATAAATACATATATATATGTATGTGTGTGTGTATATATACATAGGTGTATGTATGTGTGTTTGAAAGTGTGTGCATTGTGTACGCTTGCAAGCACATATGTATACACATACATACATACAGGCATATATACATATAGACATAAAAAAATTATAAACATACATAAATTTAAGCATGCATGCACTCATATGTGGATATGTGTGTACATATATACATATATGTGTGTGTGTGTGTATACATCTATGTGCTTCTGCATACAAACACATATGCACACATACATGCATTCATACTTGTATATAATAGAATACTTCATCAAATAAAACGAAAACAAAGTTTGAGAGTAAAGAGTATGGTGAAGGATGGTATTACTGTGGAACAGTGGCTCTTAACTGCTTTTGTTTACCCTCTCACCCATCTCCCTTTCAGATATTTGTAGAAGCTAATGTCCCCTACTTCTCCTTTATAAAAACGACAGCAGTTAATGACTCTAATTATAGAACTAAACTGGATTATTATGCAAGTTGAAAGTCATTATTATCTACTTGTTATCACTCATAGGTAATTAAAAAATTAGTAACTTTGATTCTAATTTATTTTTAAATAATGAATACAAACAAACTTGATTACTACAAAGCCAAAATTGTGTAAACTTAATGCATTTCATAAAAAAGAAACGTGAAAACAATTATTAAATCTATTTAATTTAATGGTTACCCTGAGCCAGAAAATAATTTGCTAATTTTTCATTATCAGGATCAATGTTTGACAAATGAAGTCTCCAGTTTGTTCTTCCACTTATTTGCAATCTACTTCTCTATAACTATTTGGTTAACAATAGCAATGCATCTCTGAATCATCTTGACCAAGAGTAAACAGTAAAATGAAAAAGGAAAAACACAGCTATGACCAGCACTTTTATTTCATACAAAAATTTGGGCTATTTGCTTGGAATCTTTGGCAACAATGCTTTATACTATCTTTACTGAAACTGTATCTGAATTTCAAGATCATTTTGTAAGTCAATCAGTTCTTCAAGTAGTTCATGGTGAGCAAAACTGCATTTGAAAGAAATGGATTATGGCTCCCTTTGGGTACTTTCAGTTCACCAAACTCTTTAGATTCGGTTATCAAATCACCTTTCAGTACCTCAAGATGGAAATTATAGCAGTGTAGATCAGTATCTAATATCAAATTACTATGCCTTTCATCTTTTCTGGGTCGATAAGATTAATACCAGTTATGCACTGGGGTCGATGTAATTGACTAGCCCCCCCTCCCTCCAAAATTTCAGGCCTTGTGCCTATAGTAGATAAGATTATTATTATTATGAAGGCAGCAAGCTGGCAGAATCCTTAGCACACTCGATGAAATGCTTAGCAGTATTTCATCCATCGCTATGTTCTGAGTTCAAATTTCACCAAGATCAACTTTGCCTTTCATTCTTTCAGGGTTGATTAAATAAGTACCAGTTATGTACTGAGGTTGATGTAATTGACTTACCCTTCTCCCAAAATTTCAGGTCTTGTGCCTATAGCAGAAAGGATTATTGTTATTGTTATTATTATTATTATTATTATTATTATTATTATTATTTTTACTTTAAATCTGCATCTTTGTTACAGTCACTTGCTGAGACACACCCAGTGTCCTGAGGCGAGTGAAGGATAAGAGATGTTACAATATGACTGAATGCTTGGGTAGTGGTGGTAGTGAAATATCTTCATGTAATACAACACAGACATTTAAATGGATAGGGTTTTTCTAAGGATGTGGGCAGTACTAGACAGCACAATCTTTTGGATTTCTCTGAGACATGGTTCTCCTGGGACCTTATCTAGATGTTTCTAACATCCTTTTTTTATCATGCCCAGGGCACCTACAATAACAAGAACAGTTCTTGTTTTAAGATGCCACATCTTTTGTATTTCAATTTCCAGGTCCTTATATTTAGTTACTTTTTGAAATTCCTTGACAGATATATTTTTATCTGTGGGAACACTGTTACTATTATTATTATTATTATTGTTATTATTATTGAAGATGTTGCACAGTATCCAATATTGTGATGTTGTAGATTGAAGATATTGTAAGTGCAGAAAATTTGCACTGTCTGTCGAGTCACAACAAGGAATTCAGACAGACAGTATTTTATGCAGTATGCATGCAGTTTCAAGTAAAGCCAAATTTTGCTACACACTGTGATCGTAGTGTATTTCTAAAGTGTCCAGATGTTTCTTTTCAAGTCGAGTGGTATTGATCCCAATGTTCCAATGACAATAGGAAAAAAATTGTTATTATTATTGTTTTTTTCCTTCTGTCTTCAAATTTTCTTCCATTTCTCACCGAGTGTTTTCCATACACCTAGGGCAGAGAGACTCATTGTATGCATTCCCAGTTTACACAGGTAAAATATGTATTTAAAAAAAATTAATAAATAAATAAATTCATGAATGGATGTTATTTTCACAGCAATAATGCTCTTCTCAGTCCATGAGTCGTTCCAATTAATACAATTTTTTGCACTTCCTGTAGAGATGATAAGCCTGGTATCATTTTCAAATAGGTTTCAGTACCTTTTTTTTTATCATTCCTAGAGATCCTACAATCACTGGTATGGTAGTCGCCTTGAGGTGCCAGATTTTTTTCAATTTCCATTAGCAAGTCTTTATATTTACTGATCTTGTCAAATTCTTTCGCCGCTACATTGTGATTGCAAGGAATACTCATGTCAATTAATAAACATACCTTTTTTGTCTGATCTTTTATAATAACATCTGGTTTATTAGCTTTTATAGTTTTGTCGGTATTCACAGGGAAGTCCACTATTATTATTATTATTATTATTATTATTATTATTATTATTATTACTACTACTACTACTACTGATTGAGAGAGTAATACATGCCATCAAAGTGATACTGGGGTAAAATATACATAGCCCAGTATATCCATCAAGACTACTTGTCTGATAAGGGTACACAAGGCACATGCATCACAACCATATGTGCATGACATGATAAACAGCACATGACCTTGCAGGTGGGACCCAGTCAGAATTTTCTTTAGGCCAAGTAGATCTAAAAGGACCCTGCTCAAAAGGACCCTGAATAAGGGTTATTTGATGATGTTGAACAAACCACCCATGTTTCCAGAGGTGAATTATCCAAACCCTAAATAATTCCTCTCAACACATGGCTATGATGCTCCCTCGGCTATTTCTGCTAATGATCAGAGATACACATATTGTCAGCCACCAAAGGACATACTCAACTGGTTAAGGTCAAACGAGTGACAAGCAAATCTGTAGTATTGAGCAGAATATTTGCTGAAGACCATTTAATATACGAAGACAAAACATTTACATGATAACACTTCCAATCAGTTAAGATCAGAAGCCATGAGAGCTAGTGCCTGGTACTGCATCAGGGCATTTTATTATTATCATTACTATTATTATTATCATTTTTATTATTTGAAAATCTGTTGAAAATTACCTCTTTCAACAATAGTTTTAGAAAATGTCATTTTGTTGATAAAAAAATTTATAATTCCCTTTGCATTAATATGATTCATATTATTTCACTGCAGTTTTAATGTTCATTTCATTTAATTTCTTAATGGTGTGAAAGAGATAAGGGACATCCAGTAGTGTAGTTAACAAGGGAATGAGGTGAGATGGCAGTCCAGCCCAGGCAAAGTTTTATTAGGTAGCACTTTTGAATCTGTTGTATAAACTTGTATAAGCTTCAGTTTGGTGTCACATCCAGGAACTCAAGGGCTTTCCTGGGTAGTACAAACTCTAGCTACACAACTGGTCACATCAGTTCTTTAGATTTTTAGCTCCTTACATATATTTGAATCTCACAACTTAAAAAGCTCCAAAGTAATATCATAGAAGTCATAAAAAGTATCAGAGACAGTTTCCCCTTAAAAATGGATTGAAATTTGAAATATAGTTAAAGATGTTTTAATTTTTGTTCATTTTGATAACAGAGCATAAAAAATACCACTCCTCAATGAATAAGCTTTTAGCTAATTTTCTGCTTTAAGCCTTTTGTAACCCTATTTTTAATAAATTACATCACCTTTGTCTTCATTGAATTTTAAAAATAATCATGAATTTCAAGTGACTTTATATAAACTAATTTTTCATTGATAAGTTAGTGTCAGGAATATAAACTATTTTTTATATTTTTTTATGTTTCAGTCATGGATGTTCTTATATAAAATTTTAATGGGAGGTTTAAAATTAAACATTTTAAAGTAGGCTGCTTTTTCTTTTCCTTATGAAACCAGAGGTTGTTTCCTGCAGATTTGCATCACTTTTTAAGGGGAAACTGTCTGTGCAAAGTTTTATGTAGTCTATTGCTGAGCTGTTTTGCAGTTAAGTATTGCCAATGGTAATACAGTGAAACATGAAAATATTTGCGGCTCCTTCTGTTAGATGTGTCATAAATCCATGGTAAAATACTCTTCACTTCAACTGATTACTGAATGACATACATTGAAGAATGTTTTCTTTATACTGATTCTGATATAAATAATTGTTTCCATAATCAAATCAAGTGAATTTTCAGGTAGACCTTAAGAATTGACATGTACAAAGTGAAAGCCATTTTTGATTACTTACAAATTAGCAGACTTATTTGAAAAGTAGTAAGTGGTCATATTAATTTTATTATTCAAAGACAATAAGGTGGCAAGTAGGTAGAATAATTAACATGCTGGGAATAATGTCTGACAGCATTTTTTCTGTTATTACATTCTGAGTTCAAACTCCACTATGGTTGACTTTGCCTTTCGTTCTTTAAGGATTGATAGAATGAGTACCAGTTGAGCACTGGGGTCAAACAAATTAATGAGCACCTCCCAACAAAATTCCAGGCTTGTGCCTATAACTGAAAGGATTATTCAATACATTTGTTCTTTAATATTTACTGATATTTTATTTGAATTTAAAAGGATGTTTAAAAATAATTAAGGAGTTTTTATTTATTGGTCCGCTATTAAATGAAGGTATTGAATAATGAAACTATTAATGAATTTGAATAATCAATAGACAACACTTTTGTTTTCTCCATTTTGATTCTTAAGGTCTATGATATTAACTTTACAATGAACTTTACACTCGCCATTATAAAATATATAGTCTATCATCAATCATTTTAATCTCTTTGAGGAAGATTACTTATTCTGATACAGATTTAAATAATATATTACTCATTAATTTAGTTTATGATGGCATTGAATTTATTATGAGACTGAAAGTATTATAAAATACAGTTGCTGGACAATAAAATCCTAATCTTCAATAATTTTTAATTAGTTTTAATCAGTTCTTACACTGAATATTTAATTAACAAGAAAGCTTGTTATGGCAATCTTTGATAATAGTGTACCTCTTTTACTTTGACAAACGAGCTGATATCACATTGGTTAATAGTCACAGGAGAATTCTGTTTCCTTAATGTTCTGTGTTCAGCTTGTTTGTCATCATGGATGTTTTCTGATGCAATTAAAAATTATTTGTTTGTGTTATTGTCTTTCAATTTTGCTTTACTTTTGTTAAACTTTTAGCAAAAAGATTGTAAGCAATTTTACAATAAAGAAGAGATAAGAACATAAGATGATGATGATGATGAAGATGATGACCTTCCCATCTTAAACACCAGTATAAAAATGAACAGCAGCATAAAAAATAATTCAGCAACAGTAGGAAAAATAATTCAACAATAAGGCAAAAGTGAACAAAATAACACAAAAGCAAACAAGCTGGCCACTTCATAGTTAAAATAAAAGAAATTATCCTACTGATGCTGATCAAAGTGATATCAGCTATTGTTCCATAAACAGAAACTGGATTGCTATTGTCAAAGATCATTTTCATTATAATTTATTCATGGTAGTGAATAAAGGAAATCAATTAACAAATAAATATAAGCATCCACTCACATTTATTACCCTCTTCAGTTTGCATAGTACCCTCAGGTAAAGGGACAACTGCAGGGTTTGCAGTATTATTTCCATAAAAAGCAGTGCAAAATTTTTAAAAAGTAAATTGCATTAGAAAGTAACTCAGAATGAAAATCAATCTATAAATCCTCTTTGTAAGTATGTATGTGTGTGTATTATATGTATATATATATATATATACATATTTGCATAATTGAATAAGATAGAGTCAACAAGAAGGAATGCACCTTAAATAAAATATATATATAATATATATATATATATATATATATATATATATATATATATATATATATATATATATATATATATATATATATGTACATATATACATACATACACAGACATTTATGTATATAGATGCAGGCGTGGGTGTGTGGTAAGAAGCTTGCTTCTCAACCACACAGTTCCAGGTTCGATCCCACTGTATGGCATCTTAGGCAAGTGTTTTCTCCTATAGCCTTGAGCCAACCAAGTCCTTGTGACTGGATTCAGAAGATAGAAACTGAAAGAAGCACATCATGTATACAGATACATACACACACACACACACACACACACACATATATGTATGTATGTATATATGCATGTATGTATCTATGTGTGCATGTCTTTGTGTTTGCGTCTCCTCACCACCATCATCACCACCACTTGACAACTAGTGTTGGAGTACTTACGTTCCCATAACTTAGTGGTTTGGCAAAAGAATAAGTACTTAGTTTAAAAAAATAAGTTATGGTGTTGATTTCTTCAACTAAAACCCTTCAAGGTGGTACCCCAGCATGGCTGCAGTCAAATGACTGAAGCAAGTAAAAGAAGAAAAAAGTATGTAAAAGAGTTGCTTGTTGGTTAGTTCTAATTATTTTAGTTTATAATTTAGTATGATATTCAATAGATTTATTTGCTAAAAAAAGAATAATAATCTTTAACTTTCAAGTAGCCTAGTTTAAAAAAAATTATAGTGTGCAGTCCTTAAAAGAAGCATGTCAGTCTTGTCGGGTAATGTAATTTACTACTTGTGTCTCAATCTGGCAACCCGTATTATTTCCCAGGTTGAGGAATTCCTTATTAGAGGAAACGTGTGTACACGAGAGGAGGCGAGAAAAAGACAAAGAGTGGTATGAGAAACAAGAGAGATACACAATGTCCCTAAGCCAGTGGTTCTCAATCATTCTTTGTCTATGTTCCCCTATTTTACTCAGATGGGCACTCATAACTATTCTATGTTTAAAAAATCCTATTATATCTTTATAACTAGACATTGTATTAAAAACTGCATAAAATATTGTATGAAATATTGTATAAAAATTGTATAAAATTGTGTATTGTATAAAAAAATTGCTAAAATATTTTGTGTTGTCGAAGTGTAACCTATATATTACACACAAATTTTAATAACAAAATCTTATTTTGATCCCTAAGGGTAATATAGACCCTTATTTAAGAACCACTGCCCTGAACTAACTGGACATTGAAGCTTATCTTGAGAGCAAAAGAGTGAACATTTTTTCACTGGACAAAATAGAAGGAACTGAGAAAATAGAAGAAAAAAAATTCCCAGTTATTTTTAATACCTATTATTTATATTTTTATTGTATGTCACAGTTAGAATTTCATTTTGATTATAAATCATATCTTAAATAAATTTGCCAAAAATATTGAACAAGAATATTAAGTGTAAAACTTACATTGACAGGTTTATTGCATGATACCATAAATCTATCTCTCACTGTATATATATACATACGTACATACATAAATACATATGCACACACACACATATATGTGTGTATATATATATATATATATTTATGTG
>NC_142941.1:40250756-40265756 GCF_046866305.1 Octopus bimaculoides | reverse complement strand
TAGACACAGACACATATGTACATATGTGTATATCTATTAGCCTATCTATCTATCTATCTATCTGTCTGTCTGTCTATCTGTCTGTCTGTCTATCTATCTATCTATCTATCTATCTATAAGACAAATGATTTGATTCATCTTCAAAGTAATAAAGCTAACAGTGAGCATATCACAATAATTTCTTAATCAAGCACAAAACTTGAAAATTGTAACGACTGTATTTGATGACATGTAATATCCATTTTATTCACAAAATATCTCAAAAAAAGAAACAAAATTACCCAGGCTCCTACATGTAAATCTGAGGCATGCATAATATTTAATGCTCTGAATAAGCACTGCTGAAATTCGGGTGCCTCTTTTGTGCCCACATGTCTTTTATGCCATCAAATATTTAACATGTTACTGAAAATGTCGTGAACTTTGTAACATCACACTTGTAAAGTAATGTATCTTTGTTATGAATTTTAAAGAAAACTGCTGATGCCAAGAAAATCAGCAATGCCAAGCGCATATAGGGGTCTAAAAGTAGATAATCATCCTACTAGAATGAGCAACCAATTTCCTTCAACTTTTATTCTACTATCTTAGAAAAAAGAAAAAAAAGACACATTGAATAACCTTGCCTGGGGTATACTATTGCTGAGAGAAAGTAGAAAGATGGTGTCGTGAATACTCCTTTTCATTCTAGATCTACTCAATCAAGATTGAAATGAGGCTAAATAACAATAAAAACATGATGATGAAGATGATGAGGTAGTGGTGATTAAAAAAAATCAATAAATCATTATTATTGTTATTGCTGTTGTTATAGCGATACAAGTGGCGGAGGTGGTGATAATGATGATGACAGTAGTGGTAGTAGTTTCTTCATTTGCTAAGGACCACAAGAAAAAAAAAAAAAACTTCAAATCAAAGAGGAACAAGGTTTGAAAGTGAGATACAAATATATATATGTATGTGTGTATGTCTATGCAAGCGCAGGCATATGGATATGAGTGTGTGTGCAAGTAGATGCATGTGAGTGTGAAGATGTGTGTGTATGTGTAGAAAGACAAGAATAAGAGATTAAGTAGAACAGAGAAGACTGGGGTTATACAGTTCAAAAATATAATTTCCAGGTTGAAAAGTGAGTGACAGTTTTGATTTCATAGAAGATGGCTTGCAGGATTGATTGATTTATATGGACTCTAAGGAACTTCAGTTTATCAAGAATTCACAGAATTGAATTTGATCCCCCAAAAGATAACTCTTGAGAATTTACACATATTTGGGGGAACAGTTGCTTCAGTTGACACTAATATATTAATTTTAGGAGAAAAGCAGGAAACAAATGAAACATAAAAATAATGATAATAATAATGATAGATAGATAGATAGATAGATAGATAGACAGACAGATAGATAGAACTAATAGTTCAGAAGAATATATGAAAAAGAAATGGCTCCATGACAGGAGGGTTCAACTACTGGAGTGATGTGAGGCACACTACATATGCAAGCTTGGATTACTCTGACTCACCAAAAACCCAATACCTTCTCCAAATTCTTGCTTCCAACCTCAGCTACAAGATTAATGTGAGTGCATTTAATCATGCCAATTTCACCACATACATGGGCGTCATATCTCTCTCTCTAACCTCCATTTCACCCCCTCACCCTTTCTTTCTTCACCTTTACCACTATTTTTCCATCAAGTGTTTGATGAGGGATTAATCTGAAAGAAATATCAGTCTTCAAACTTTTCAACCACATCTATCATACAACTTTCTTTGCCTCAGCCATTAAACGGAGGCAAAACTCTAAACAGACGTTCAGTCTTCACAATGTGTTCAGTTGACCATTGTTGAACATAAACTTACCTATCAGCAATGTAGAGTCTCTAAATGAATATATGTGAGACAGTTTCATTATTTTGCAAGTATAACTGAAAGTAGTACACGATCATACATGTTTGTGAGTATGGCACAATTCTTTAAATTTATCCAAGTACTTGACTACTGCTTTTTTTATTGACTTAGAAATTGAAAGGCAACATCAACCTTGGCAGAATTTGGGACTCAGAAATCTAAAAGAATCAAATGAAAATGTCATAAGGCAAATTTTCCCTGTCAGTTTTCTGATTCTATCGTAAAATATATTATTGTTATAATCAGATTCTACTCAAAAATATCCAATGAAAGCAGCCATTTACTGGATTATTCAAATTCTAGCATTAGTGATTGACTGCTGAGAGGAGGCACAAGGAATGAGTTAAGCAAGAGGAAATCAATGGAGAAGGATGAAAACAATTGTAGATATCTGTGTTGTGTTAAAGTGAAAAAATGAAATAATGAATAAAATTACTGAAGGAACTTGATTTGGTTAAAGAGATTAAACAGCCATTAGTAAGAATACTTGAAAATGATTTGTGACTGTTTTTTTTTTAAACCTTTAGCATTTAAACCGGCCATATCTGGCCCAAATATTCTACATGTTTTATGATCAAACTGGCCAGAACCAGCTTCTCATACCTACCCTACAATGCCATTCTAAAAAAATAAATAATCACATCATCAAAATCTCAAAGTTATGAGATAATGCATGATCAATTCAAAATAACGTGAATAAAAAAGCATAACATCTAAATGCCAAAGGTTAAGCCATGAAAGGCCAGTTCAAGAGCAGACCATTCTTCAGTTTCTAATTATTTCCTTAGTTAATTATACAGTTAACTGAATATGAGAAGTGGAGTAAAAATTTGTCTTGGCAAAATGGGGACTACAAAGAGTTCTTGTAAGTTTTGCTTCATATGCTAAATTACCTACAAAAATAATATTAATTTGCATGAAGGTATGCAGGAAGGAGACAATGTTTTGAAATCAAGGAGATTATGATAGTTAATTGGCTGTTCCACCATAGTCTTTTTGCCTCTGAATAAGCCATTAAAAAATATATAATTATTTCTTCATGATACTAGCATTAAAACCGACAGATATAACAGTCTAATTTTTGATTGCAATATATGCTTAACTCTCTTTTAACCTTCATAACTGTGTATGCTATTTCTTCCAACAACACTCATTTTTCTATATGTCATCATCTAGGTTTTTATAAAATAGTTGGATCCAATTTTTGTGTACAGATTTTATATAGGGTTAAAATATGCTTAAAGCAACAATTTCCTTCAAATTATTGATGATAATCACAATAATTCTTATCCCCTCAAGACTTAACTCTATATTCTCATTATAAATATCTATCTTCAAAGAAATAATATCTATGTGAACAGAAAACCTTTAGGTCAATTTTTTTTCTTGTTGGTCTGAAAAGAAATTATAACTTATCTTTAACAGCTAGAATTATTTATTGGCTATTCATATAATACATCTTGCACAAATTATAAATCAGCTTCTAGGTATACACACACAAAAAATATACATATGAATATTTGTGTGCATGAATACTAGTTGTGTGTGCGTGTGTATGGTATGTGTTTGTGCATGCATAAAAGTATACATGAGTGTGTGTGTGTGTGTGTGTGTGTGTGTGTGTGTGTGTGTGTGTGTGTGTGTGTGTAAAGAGAGAGAAGGAAGAATAAATAACAAGGTATTCATGTTACAGATATGTCTGTCTATATGTAAGTATGAGTTAAACATTTTTTCCATAATCTAGTGAACTGAATACTTGTTTCATATAGCAGAAACATTATAAATCAACTGCTTTTCTCTCCATTTACATTTCATTTTAACTTTGTCTAAAATACTTATTATCTGTTTCTTTATTTTCTTCTATAAGCTTTATTGAATATCTGCATCCTAATTATTTACTTTAGTTTATAAACATGCATGCACACACACACATACCAAGGACTATGTTTACACATATATGTGTATGCATGTATATGTAATATATATATATATATATATATATATACACATTATATACGCACACATATACACATATAATCATTATCCTCCTCGTTCTCATTTTAACGTTAATTTTCCCATGCTGGTATGGGTTAGATGCATCTACTCTAACAAGACTTGTTATGTCCACTCACCATCTCTTTAATGAAGTGCAGCATTCTGAGGTTACCCTGCATTACTTCTGCCCATGTCTTACTTGGTCTTTTTTTTTTCTTTGAATAATCTATCTCTCGAAACTCTTGGCACTTCTTTCACCCAACTATCTTACTCTGCATGCATCACATAATTCATAACAGCAAAGTCTTCTCTCATTTACATAATATATGGTTTAGCTTATATCATTTTTTTTTTCTTTTCAGCTCATTTGAGCTTCTTCTTTCATGGATGTTACACATCCAGAAAAGCATTCTTGCTTCACCCATCCTTCACATTCATGGTCCACATTCTAACTCTCATACAATACAGCCCTTAATATGTAGTCATCATAAACTTAGTCCTTTCTTTGGAGACAGAATCTCTTTATTGCCAAGCTTCTTGAACTTTTTCCTCTTCGTCCATGCCCTAATTAGTATAATTGCACACTACTTAGCCCTACTTCTGTTGAAGCTAAAGAATTAGAAGCTGTCACCTTTTCTAGTGAGATTACAATGCATTGGAAACAATTCATTTCATAGGTCCTTATACTGCTAATTACTCTTCTGCTTCAGATCTCACTCCATTTCTTATTCACAAATTTATTGCATAGGGTATACAGTACAGAATTTGAACCTACTTTTCTGAATGTTAAGCATAGATATGTCCTGTATAACAGTACTGGGGACACACACGCACGCATACACATGTGCACACACATGCACACGCACATGTGTAGTAGGGAGTTCTAGGAGGGAGATAAGGCTTGAAAAAAGGGGTAATGAAAATGAGAAAATGATGGGTGAGAGAGGATGATGGATGTTAATAGTAGATGATAGAAAAGTAATGTGAGAAAGAGGAAAGAGTGATGATAGCAAGAGAGAGAGAGAGAGAGAGAAATACTGGTTCCAAATTCTGGTACAAAGTCAACAATTTCAGGTAAGGAGTAAGTCAATTATGTTGACCCCAGTGCTCAACTGGCACTTATCTTATCAACCCTAAAAGTACGGAAGGCAAATTTGCCTTCAGTGGAATTTGGATTCAGTACGTAAAGATGGACAAAGTGCCACTAAGCATTTTGCCTGGCATGCTATAATGATTCTGCCAGCTCATCACCTTGACTTTCTCCCTCATTTCCTCAAATATATCTACTTCCCCTACCATTCTCTAAGCTCCTCAAATCACTTCCAGTGAGGACTTCTATCTCACTTCACCCATATCTTCAGTAACAACAATGTTTGAAATTTTTTTTGGCAGACACACTCTCATTTCATATAAATTCAGCTGGTACAGAAACAGAATCTTTCGTATTCTTCAATTCTGTGCATCAGTTCATCTTATACTCTCATTTCTTACCTTTACATTTCTTACCAACTTTGTATTTAACTCCACACTGCACATTAATAAAACTAGGTAAATTTCCTTCCAAATTACCTTCTTTCATTCCAATACTTGCATCACATCACATCACATCACATACATACCTAGTATAAATGCATATGTAGTCACTCCAAACCAGTAAAGCCAATGGTCTTGATAATATTCTTTCTCTTACCTACAAATATTGCACCTACAAAATAGCCCTGATCTTCAGGAAACTTTTCAATCTCCCTATAGAATATGAACTCGAATACAAACTGTAAAAAACAAAAAGCAATATCTACTGTAAAGCATTTTGTACAATACTCAGATGATTTTTGCCAATCCACAGCCTTACATGTGTGATTGAATATATATGTGTGCGTATGTATGTGAGTATATATATATATATATATATATATATATATATATATATATATATATATATATATAAATACATGTATACATATATGTAGTTATATGAATATTTATAGATATATATGTATATAAATATATATATATATATATGTATGTATGTATGTATGTATATGTATAAACATGTATTTATATATATATGAATATATCAATATCTCTCTATCTATCTACCTCTTTGTTACTCTCTCTCCATATATTTACACATGCGTATGTGTGTGTGTGTGTATGTATATATTTACATGTATGTGTGTGTGTGTGCGTGTGTGTGTGTGATATATGTACATATATGCATAATTTGCTTCTCATTCTCCATATGCCTCACACATTCAGTTCTTTATTGGAATTTGTAGATTTCCTAGTCTTTTGATTAACTGTATCTAAATGTACATATATAAATGTACGTGTGTGCATGTATATACACATATACATGAGTGTGTATGTGTGTGTCTGCCTGTCTGTATGAGCATGTATTTATATAAAGAATGATATTTTAAAAGATTATTTCCAAGGGAGGAAACGATTGAATCCAACAAGAATTCTTTGTATTGCATCAATTTACCAAAATGGTTCCATGGTTTTCAAGTGAAACACATTGACAAGAAGATTCTATTGAGATATTTTTTGTATTTATTTCATCTCTTCATCTATGAAATGTCTCCATCAATCAACCAGCTGTTCCTGCAGCCTAACAGGCAATTATTTGCATCCTTATTGCAAATGTAAAAATCTAAATTAGACCAACAGTTGATGCTACTGTAAGTGTTAATAAAAGCATTGTTGCTGCCATTATAATTCTTGTCAATCTTTTAGTACTACCATGCCTACTGACATCACCACCACCACCACCACCACCATTACTACTACTACTACTACTACTACTACTACTACTACTACTACCACCACCATCACTATTACTATTTCCACCACCACCACCACCACCAATACTACTGCTGTAATTCATTACTGCTTGTCTCTTTTGTAGAATATAGCACCAACAGAGTATGACAGTAATGACATATTTGCTTAAAAATTCTTCTACTGGTTGCAGCCATTGGACAATGGCCATGGTAGAGGACTAAGTTCTTCAGTTGATCATATCATATTCACTCTTCCTCAGCCATCTGTTTTGATGATCTCCGGCTACTGAACGACCAAGTTCTACCACCTTGACACAGAGAGCCACAGCTCACTGCCCATGTCTACACTGGTACAGGCCATGTCTATACTGCCCATGTCTATACTGGTACAGGCAAGTACATGTGCCACTTGCACACATACACATGCTTCCATTTTCATCAATCCTATTTCTATATCATTGTATTCATCTGTCTGAGATTACAAAGAGAAGATACTTGCCCAAGATTTCATACACTGTAGTTGTAGCTAGAACGTTGTGGTTGCAAAGCATACATCTAAACTACATGGCTTTGCCTGTGCATGTATATGAATGTGTGTGTGTGTGTGTGTGTACAATAATGTTTTAATGCATCCATGTACCCTCAAATGAAGGAAAACCTTTTACTACAGAAATAGTCTCAGGAGTAATTTTCCCTCATAGACAACATATGTGAAAACACACTGGACTATAAATTGCATAACTAAATCATGGGACACATGCATATATATATATTTATATATATCACAGTATTGACCAGACCATCAGAAGCTGTTAACTACCACTGATCACAAAGTGCATCCAATTCTGTCTTGTTTGTGCTATTCTTTTCCATCTTGACCGAAATTGCTTAACGAAATCATCTTCTCACCATTGTGGAGGCCTTCCAAGTGGCCTATTCCAATCTTTTGGATACTACTTGGCAACTGCACAAGTCCACCCGTTTTCTGTGAACCTTTGCTTCATTTTAGTCGCCTTTTGTCTGACAACTAAGTTTATTATTTGAATTTTGTGTCACAGATGTCATTTACCAATGGATGAACAATATGGCTAATTTAAAGCTATGTCCCAAGAGATCTTTTATTTCTGAAATGCAACTTTAACTGTCTGAAATGAAATAAAAATAATGCAATTATTGAAACACTCCCAATTGTTATAATATCATTGCTGACTACTGCTGTGAAACATTTTGTACTGTTGTATTCTCTAAGATTTAATTAAATTTGAGATAAATTTGTGACTCAGCACAGACCTTAGATTCCCATCTCATCCCATCCCTTAATTATTTGATATCTACTTTGTAGATTTAACCTTCAGCCATCCTTGTATATTACTTAGTTCAATTATGTTTTTCTTGCTATAATATACACCACAAATATCATTTGTAATGTCTGATTTATTCATGTTAAAATATCAAGAACTAAATATGTTTTCATTAAAAGTAAAGAACAAAAGAAACCATTATTATTGTATTATTATAATGTAGGGGTATTGGCAGAATCATCAGAGCATTAGACAAAAATGCCTTGCAGTGTTTAGTTACAGCCCTTAGCCTTCTGAGTTCAAACCCACCAAGTTTAATTTGGCCTTTGAACATTCTGATGTTAATAAAAGAAATAAAAGAGTGAGACCAATTTCCTTGTGTAACAACATTCTCTAAATTTCTGGTCTCGTTCTCATGTTAGAAATTATTATTAACCATTATCCTGTAAAGTTGTGGCCTAGCAAAATTGCCAGAACATTGGACAAAATGCTTAGTGGTATTTCTTCTGGCTCTTTACATTCTAAATTGAAATACTTTAGCTTTCCTAATTCTTGGGTTGGTAAAAACAACATACTAGTGAAGTACTGGAGTTGTTATAATTGACTTTCCCCCTCACCTCAAAACTGCTAGCACTGTGCCTAAATTCACCAGCACCAGCACCAGTCTTAATTCATGCATCAGTGGTAATCCACTATTCACACTACATCTGTCCATCAAGCTGACCCAATGTTTACAGTGGTCGCCTACTTGCCCATCTCTCACTTAATCATCTTTCACAACTCCCATACTCTCCTGCAACTTCCACCCACACATACTCCTGAGTCCTCTCTCCTACTCACTACACCCTACCTCATACCTTCAGAATTTACACATTACCACATTATTTTTCTCTCTTTTCAGCCCTGCCCAATCACTCTCACCTTCTCTTCTAAACTGTAAGGGCTCACATAGTTCCTCTACAGGAAGAAACTTACTCTGAACCTTTCTCTAATACTTTTACCCCTTGTCCTCTAGTGTATAGCCGCCCTGTGGGAATATGTAGTCGTGCAAGTTGTATGGTAACCTCATTTGTTCTGGAGGCTTGAAAAAGCACCCAATATACACAGCAAAGTGGTTGGTATTTGGAAAAGCATCTAGCCCTACAAACCATGCCAAAACACACACTGGAGCATAATGCTATCATTGGGCCAATCAGATCTTATCAAATTATCAAACCAATGCCATCACGGAACATGGTTATTAAATGATGATGATGATGATGATGATGATGAGGAGGAGGAGGAGGATGACGACGACGATGATGATGATGATATTTGTGTGTATGTACTTAGATAAATTGTAGTTCACTATAGTTGTTTCAGGTATATTTTTATTGATATGTGTGTATATATATGCATACATACATATATATTTGTGTGTGTGTGTGTGCATACACCACACATATATGTGCAAATGTGTGAATATATCAGTCTATATTTATATTTAAGTATTTCTATTTTTATCATTGAAAATAGGACTAAACTAATTCCTCATTTTAACCTTTAATAAATATTTTTAATATATTCTTATTAATACTTAATCTTTCATATTTTATTGAGAGTAAGAAACTTGTTAGGTCTATTAATGTCTTTTCAGAAACTCCTCAGTTCTATTTTCTGAATGAAATAGGCTTATTTGTTATTACTGATTTTCTTGTAGGTGAGGGTTATGGAAATGCTCTCTTGTGCCGGTTTTCCATTGGTACATTTTCCAACTGTTCATATCAGGCTTCTTTCAGAAAGCAAGAATCAATTTTTCTTTACTCTCATGCTGTTCCTGAATATGCAGACTTATGATTAAAATCCTCTTAGCAATAACTTAGCCTCACTTTTCTTTATATCATCACTAACTCTATTAATTGGTGTATCCTTCTAACTACTTGGCTACAAATCTGCACTAATTCAGCTGGTCACTGATCAATGGTATTTTTACTATGGTCATATAATTTTAAGGTACAGAGTATCAAGGATGACATTATCCACTGTGTACAGCTTTGTTCAAAATAGATATAATTTGAGGGAAGTTGTTTGTATTTTCTAGCAATTTGAACAGCCACTTACAAGCTTCCATCAAGAAGTAGTTTAGCTGTGCTGTACATATGTTTGTTACTAAGATGTAAAATCTGTATATTAAACATTTGCTTTATATTTAGCTAATATTCTAAGGCTTTAATATCTTATGTGAGATAGTTGCATTACTCGATTTTTACATTTCAGTTTTCTTTTTTTTTTTATGTCAGATGATAGAATGATTCACACATTATTGTAGATGCATAAAAGCCAGTATGAAAAATATACCAGTATGCATAGATACCTACCAATTTATTTGTGTAGCTTAATGAGCTGAAATGGTTGTTGGCCTACAATCTGAAGTGTCCATAGTTGTATCTTGTCACTGGCAGTGCACAACATCTATGAGAAGAGTACTTAACTTTCAATAATCCTGTCTGCCTTGCAGTAAGTAACTACCACAATAATGAGAAAATCTGTCTTTTACAGAGAAAGGGAAAGTGAAGTCTGCCCCACTACAATTTATTGATGTTTAATCTTAGTTGTTTTTTTTATCACAATTTCTCTTTCAAAACTAATGCTAATACATTTGTACATCTGATTTTCAACAGTAATATATTATGTACAAAATCACTCCACTAGAAATTACTTTCAGAACCATTTTTCCCTGTAACTTGCTTGCTACATATTATTTAATCCCATACTAATGCATTAATATTCTTCTTAATGCTTTCATCTTTTCGTCTAAGCACTATTGGAAATCTCAGACAATCTGCCACTTACATAGCATTTTAGCTTCCCACTTAAAGCCTAAATGTCTTTAATTGCTTCCCATATCCCTTCATCAGCTTCTGTTAGAATTCTACTAAAATCTTTGCTTCTATGTAAATGCGAGTTTGATGTTTGTAACCTAGGTTTTGCTTATGGGAAGTTTTGAACTTAGCATTGAAGGCTAACGAAACACTTGCGAATTACACAGTAAGTTAGTTGCTTACAATAATGATCAATATTTCCTTATGGAACCTATTTTAGGGATAATTATATGATTTTGGCAAGCAATGTATGTGTCTGCATATGTGTACGACTGTGTTAGTGTGTATGTATGTGTGTGTGTTTATGCATGCACATGTGAAAAACACAGGATAAGCAGAGAATAGTACCAATTAAGTAACTTATATAAATTTTCTTTTATTTTCCAAGTATTATTTTTTTCTGATCTAAGTGGCACTAGAATTTGAAGTAGTCAAATATCATATGTCCTTACAAAGATAGTGAAATACATATTTGAAAATGAACAACAATGCATACAGTGAAAAATAGCACATGTGTTTGGATAGTAATGCATGCATCAGTAATTGACAAGTTTCAGTGTACAGTATTAATAAAAGAAGGGTTTATATAAATCTATAGCAAAAAAATATTATGTATATGATCGTATGTTTACAAGTCACTTGAATAATTCATGTTGTGTAAATAGATTTATTTATGGTATGATGCATGTGTTATATAGAAAACAGTATTAAACACATGTTTATGAATTAAAAGCTCCTCTTTGGGTAAACATGTAGTGCAAATGGGGAAAAAAATGTTGCTATGGAATATACAAGTAAAATATGTGTTGCAAAATCTTGTAGAATAGACCTTGCAATGGATTAATTTTTTAATTCAGCTGAATGTGTCTTGTTATTTAAGACAACTGAATATGTGAATGAACAGTGACTGACTCTCTTCTTGGTACTGCTTTTATTATGGATATTTAAGAAAGAGACAATTAGAGTTCATCTTATATAGATAAAATGGCTGATAGAATATTATTTTGTGACTGGTCCCAATAAAAGTGGTGAAAACACTAAAACATAACACATAATATGAAAGAGCCATTACATTAGCCCTTTTCTAGATTACATCAATATGAACAGTTGGTAAGGTTCGATTTTAGCGACCAGCTTGTCAAAACTGAATGCCAGTACAAAACTTTCTCAAGGCAAATAGAGTATATGGCTAGTTGACATGTGTAGCTCTAGTCTTCTTGGGCAACTGGGGAATAAAATGGGATAGCGGGGGTTAGCTGATCTTATACCTTAGTTATACTTATGGTAGATTAGTACAGGAATGAGCCTGGGAAGTTGTGGTTGTTTGAGACACTGTTTATTGATCAGTCTTCAAATGTGCTGGCTTCAGAATGCTGATTCTAATAATCTCCTATTAACCATGTATGTTAATGGTGATATACTTGGGTATACTGTGTAACATCTCAAGAGGTTGTTTATGATGAAAATATTCTACCATGTCATTAGCTGTTGATGGTAAATGGTAGTACAGGTTTCATTACAGTCTAGCAATCTTGTCAGTTCCATGAATAGCCAATGAAGGACAGGAATTTTGTCTTGACCCAATACACTCTAAGACCAAGTGGTTCCACTTCCTCACTTAGTGAAAGGAGAGCATTCCTTAAGACATCCAGAGACTCAACAAGAACAAAACTTAGGTCTGTAATTCTATTTTCAGCAATGAGTACATTGCAAGTTGACCAAGCCACCATCCTGCCAAGTATCCAATCTATGCCGGCATTGAACAGAGTGGGAACTAAGACATAACCCTGATGGATCCCTGATCTAACTAGGAAAAAATCAGATACTGAGCCCCCAATCCAAACTGCACTGACTGCTCCAGTGTACAAGGTCATGATCAGCCCAATCAATTGAGGAGGTATATCTTGCAGCCCCAGAATCCTCCAGATGTGTTGCAGAGTTTGACATAGGCTGTAAGAAGTCCCTGCCAAAAGCTCAGCTTGCATTCAAGCCAAGATCCTGTCAGTAGTTGATTACTTTGGCATGAACCTGATTGCTCTGGGTGCTGAGAGGCAAACAAATGATTTTGAACTCTGTTCAGGATGACCCTGGCAAAAACCTTACTGGGTTCTGAGAGAAGTGTAAGATCCCTATAATTGTTGCAGTCATAGCAGTGACCATTACCTTTCTAAAGTGGGAAAATTATGTCCCTCTTCAAGTCAGGTTGTATTATGCTACTGCTTCAGACTGAGCTGATGATCTGCCACAAGAACAAGACTGCATCAAGCCCTGTTTATTTTCCCCATGGATACTACAAACACTGGCTGCCTTCTTGCCCTTCAGCTGATTTACTACTGTACAAACCTAATCTGAGTGTGAGCATATTACTTTGTTTTTACTTTGGAAAAGACTTTGAAATCCTCACTTTTACTCTCCAAGCCAAGGAAAAGTTCAAGAAGGCTGATGTTTACACAAAAGATACTTAACTTCATGTATACAAGGTGCTAACAATTCTATTCTTTTATTCAAACTGTTATTGCCTTCAAACAAAGTTTTTAATCTTTTACATAAATGAATGCCACATGGCATTTTTGATTTGAAGTTCCTGTTCCTGCACGGTTATGCCTTATCTACAATTGACCAGTTAATTCTGATTTTTGTGGATTTGTCACTCACAAGAACAATATAAATGTCAACAAAACTATTGTGTATTTTGTTTAATCAGGGCTGAGAAATGAATATTTGTGCTTATAAAATCTTTTTTTGTATGTCCGATCAGTTGCCCCAATATATATTTTATAGGCTCATCTTTGATGTCTGATTCTACCTTAGCACTGCATACTATGTATATGGATATGTGTGTGCGTGTGCGTGTATTTATATGAGCATGTCAGGTTCTTGTTTACATTTTCATTCTACTGAATCCTTCTAAGGTGGCTTTTATTTTCTGGTGACCCAAGGAAATTATATTAGGCACTTTCCAAAGGTGCTGCATAGTGTGATAGAATCAAACCCAGAATCACGTGGTTGCATAGTAAACTTCTTAACCACAATACCATACTTCTGTAAACTATTCAGTTATTATATTTTTATAGACATGTTCTACATTGTGAACTTCAATTCAATAACAGCAAATGGCATATCTTGCCCAATTGGTTTGCTTCTATAGAAGACGAAAATGTAGAAGCAAATGAAATCTTGTCATGTGTTTGCATAAATTTATATTTTGTATGGAGCTATAATTCTGAGTATCATTTTGGTGAATCTTCTACAATCTCTTTAAAATTGCCCATAGGCAATTTGGTTTCACTTGTATTGAAGAAAAAAAATAGCAAGATTGAGTTAAAGGTTAATGGTGAAAAGTAAAATGCTAGTTCCTAAAAGATTTATTTATTTACTTACTTATCTATATCCTCATATGTTTATTTTTTATTTTATATATATATATATATATATATATATATATATATATATATATATATATATATATATATATATATATTAATGAACTATCAACAGTAAGTAATGAATTTGCTGCAGGGCAAAAATGTTGACCTTAAGCATTTTAGCTGAGTTACTGATCTGCTGAAAAGGAATAGGATTTTAAGAACAATATTAATGCACTTAAAGAATTACAACCTGTAGTGTGTGAGATTCTGCTTCTTTTAATATCCATCATGACAATCGTACACCGATATAGTATTTAAGTAAATCCATTGTCACCACAAGTGATATTCATATATCTACTTAAAAGTAAATACATTCTATTTTTTTTGTGTTTTTGAAAATGGTATAGAGCACATAGGTAGAACCCTGATTTCATTTGTGTATAGTTGAGATATAGTCACTATCGGAAATTCAGATACTTTGTAATATTTTGATTTTATCAATATATGAGGAATCAAGAGTGAAATCAATCTCAGCAGGTTGCACAACACATAAATGCTTATTTATTGAACTTATTGTAATATTTGTTCACTAAACTGTTAGCAAGTAACATACTGTTACTTAGCCCTTGGTCTTTCCTGATCAGCCATATGACAAAATGCATTTAGCTTATGGCCACCTTTTATCCTTTATTATTTTCAATCATTGGATTGTGGCTATGTTGAGGCACTGCCATGAAGAGTATTTTTAGTCAAGTAGATCTACGTCAGTATTATTTTAA
>NC_142941.1:40223256-40245756 GCF_046866305.1 Octopus bimaculoides | reverse complement strand
ATTTTTAAATGCTATTTTAAACTGGAATATTTGTAGGAAAGTAAAAAAGTGCCCAACACCTAAAAATCAAGGATAATTTATACTCTCTTGCATTCTCACTCCCTTTTTTTCTCCTCTATTTTTATCTTTTTCCTTTGTCTCATTTCCAGTCATTCCCTCTCGCTTTCTCTCGTGCAAACACACACACCATAATGCTATTAAAATTTGCATTTATGCTGCAAGTCTAAGGATTAAAAAAACATTAAAAACATAGTTGTTTGTATATTAATATTAAAGTGTGTTTTGAATGGATCATTTATAAATGTGACCAAATATTAATATTTAAAATGTTTTCAGAGGATTGTTTATAAATATAAACCAACTCCTTTATCATAGCACATTCACATTTTCTGGCAACACCCTCCTATTTTAACAAACATATTGAAATGTCACTGAGCCCTATATTACTATAGGCAGGATAAATATAAAGCCGTTATATTTAAATTTTATTGCATGCTTAACTGCAAGTAATTTAAAACTGCAAAAATTAACATGTATGGAACAAAAAAAGATGTATTGCATGCAGTTTTCTCGACTACTAAGCATATTCTCAGCATATTTAGAATAAGTAATACATAAAACTGAAATGCAATCTTGCTGTGCCATTAATATATAATAACTCATCTCAACTTGGTAAAGAATAAATTTAACAATGCCTTTTTTTAACTACGCTGCTTATCATAACTTATTTGACATTTGTGAATTAAACCTTCTATCATTTTGTCTGAAATATATATAATATATAAATTGCTCTGTCACAAATTTCTGTATGCAAACTAAGCCTTTTTACTTGATTTTTCACATCATTCTATTTGAATGTAGCTCCTTTTTTTACTTTTTTTCTTTTTTCACTTTGCAATACATGTATGAGATGCTTGCATATATGTGGTAAACAAATCCAAGTTGCAGCTATAGCCATCAACAAAATGTAGACTATGCTTTCTACTATAGTTGCTCAATTGCAAAAGAAATCTTTTCATTGATATTTTTGCTATTTAAAGTACTAGAATGCTTGTCCACAAGTCATAGGCACATATTGCTACAAGCATTGCTTTATAGCCTTAGGCTAAATAGATTACTGTTTCTTCCCTCAGGCAACTTAGCTGAACAATGTACCATGGAAAGTTTGCTTACTGTAATGTTGTTTAGCTACAAAGGCTTCAACAATTCATGTAATTTTACAGATGAAATAGTTTTCTTTCTTTTTTATTTCTGTTTTTCTTTTCTTATCCTTTTCTTCTTTTTTTGTTTAATTAGTAAAATAAATGCTTAGCAACTACATACAGATTGAATTGACTTTATGTAAGGAATGGAATTGAACAGATTTTGTTTCAAAATAACATCTAAGTAGAGAGAATA
The DNA here is from genome assembly GCF_046866305.1 of Octopus bimaculoides. Lineage (NCBI taxonomy): Eukaryota > Metazoa > Mollusca > Cephalopoda > Octopoda > Octopodidae > Octopus > Octopus bimaculoides. The sequence continues at coordinate 40,244,358 of NC_142941.1, read as the reverse complement.
TTATAAATTAAAATTAATGACGTCTCATGAACAAAGACAGTTACATGACCAACAATTGCATTTGGAAAAGTGCAAACAGCCATAACTTATCATTATAAATATGTATTCACTAACAGATATAAAATTAATGATATCATATCAATATCCAAAATTATACTCCAGCATACAGATACTGAATTCTCTAATTATATCTATTCATAAAAGTTGTTTAATCAGTAGGTATTAATGTTGAAGATGAGAATTATGTAATATAAATTATTGAATAATCAACAAAAACTGTAATTTGAGAAACAAACAATTAAAATAAAAATAACATGGCATTGAGATTGTTGAAGAGTTTTGGAGGTTGTAGTGAAAAAGTTATTATTACTTAGTTTATACATTTCTGCTGAAAAATCAATTTGTTTCTGATAGAATTTTCTCTTAAAGCAATTTAACGATTTAAGAAACAAACTATCAATATTGGATGACTTATGTCTATGACTAAAATCTTATCATTGATGTGAGGGAAAAATTTAATTGTTTCTGTTTCGTAACAGTTGTCAGCATCATTCTTGTCATTGTTGTCATCATCGTCATCGTCATCATCATCATCATCATCACTCAAATTTACATGGTCCTGATCCTCCACTCCATCTCCATCTTCCATAGCATGTGACAATTCTTCTCAATGACATCCACTATCATCTTTCAGCTGATTAACATATATCTTCTGAGGGCAACTAATGCTATTACAACCATCACAATCTGTCTAAAATAGAGTATCACTAATCAGCTCCTTTTCACATCCCCCACAACGTTTCTTTCTCTACTCTGCTGGTTACTCTGGGATACTCAATTATCAAAGTCACATTCATTAGATATTTCTGAAAAGAAAATAGCAAAATTTTGAATATAAAATTTATTGTTAAGAAGAATGAAGTAGTCTTTAATACTTTTCTACCTTTATTGGTTTCCATCATTTCTTGTGTGCCAAACTACTAAATTATGAGAACATAGACAAACTAACACCTGTTGCTATGATTGAAACACACACACATATGCATATATGTATAAACATATATACATATATATAGAGAGAGAATATCCAAGGAGTTTTTATCAACAAATATAATGTGATAGGTATGTACTATGAATGCTCAGTTTGGTTTATCACTAAAACTCTGGCTTAAGCTGCAACTGAAAAATGTGATGCTGAGAATACATATCAAAAGTGGCTAGAAGTAGTTTCTCCTTGAATAGCATTTCTTTATACAGTATCTATATGTATATATATAAATATATACACATGCATATTAATATATATACAGTATCTATATGTATATATATAAATATATATACATCGTTGTTGTACTTGGGGATGGTCATATTGCCAGTTTAGCCAATAAAAACACACGCACTGTATATTTGGTGTTAACTTGCTTCAGCTTTATATTACATTAATCTTAATCTTATTTCAGCCAGAGTTCTTTCGTCACACTTCTGTGACCTCATCAGTGGTCCTTTGTTTCCTTCCTTCTTATGTGTAGCAAGGTGAGACAAATATAGAGTGCGTATGTTTTTATTGGCTAAACTGGCAATATGACCATCCCCAAGTACAACAACATCTGTTTCAACACACGATTTCACATCAAAAATCTTGCAAAACAAATATATATATACATCCATATTAATGTATATACAGTATCTATATGTATATATATTAATATATATACATGCATATACATTAATATACATACATATATCATCATCATCATCATAAACAATTAATGTCCATTTTCCATGTTGGCATGGTCTGGTCAGCTTGACAAGAAATGGAAAGGCCAGAGGCTACTCCAGGTTCTATTGTCTATTTTGTTTCTACAGCTGGATGCTCTTCCTAATACCAAACACTCCACAGATTGTACTGGGTGGTTTTTATCTGGCACCAGCACCATCACCAAGGCATTTTATGTGGCACCTTGGTTTTAGGACTTCAGTTCTATTGTGGTAAGTGGGTCTTCTTGAGTATAACAATGAACCAGATATCTCACACCTCTGTCATCTCTTTTACAAGGTTATATCATCATCACCATTTAACATCCATAGTCTATGCTGGCATGGGTTGGATGGTTTGACCATAGCTGGTAAGTTGAGGAGCTGCACCATACTCTGGTCTGATTTGGCATGGTTTCTATGGCTAGTTGCTCTTCCTGATGCCAACCACTCTGAGAGCGTGATGGGTGCTTTTACATGCCACCAGCATGGGTGACAGCTGCATGAAACCATTATCAGTTATGACTAGGATTTCACTAGGCTTGATGAAGCCCAATGCTTGAATGACTCTTTTTACATGCCACTAGCACAGGTACCAGTTATGTAACACTGGCATTAGACATGAGTGCCAGATACTTCTGTGAAGCCCAACACTCAAAAGTGCTTTTTATGTGTCACCAGCACAGGTGCCAGCTATGCAACACCAGCATCAATCACATTGCCTCTGTGAGCCCCAATGCTTGAAAGGTGCTTTTTACATGCCACTGGCATCAGTGCCAATTATGTGACACTGACATTGGCCATGACTATCATTGCATTTAGCTTGACGGGCCTTCTCAAGTGCTGTATATTGCCAAAGGTCTCGGTCAATGCTTCCATGAGGCCCAATGTTCAAAGATCATGCTTCACCACTTCATCCCATGTCTTCATGGGTCTACCTCTTCAACGGGTTACCTGTACGGTTAGAGATCAGCACTTCTATATATATATATATATAATCATAAATATATAGGGATTGACAGTAACCTGTTGGAGAAGCAGGTTACTGTCAATCCCTATATATTTATGATTATAAATTATTATTTACCGAAGAAGGTTTTTTTCATACTGAGCTACCCGGCAGAAATTGTTAATTATTAATTTTATTACTAATTGATGATTCCCTGCCCTGCATATCTATATATATATATATATATAGATATATATTCATACACATATATACATTCATACACACATACATATAATGGCATTTATCTGCTTTCCATTTACCAAATTCAATCACAAGGCTATAGTGAGTTCATAATTATCATAGACTAGCTGGCCTCGTGCCATCAAAAATGATGGCTAATTGTAGTAATTTATATATAAATAAGGTATAAAATAAGGTACCTAATAATCAGATACAAACATTCACATACTCCCCTTGAACACACATGCACACATATACTCACACAAAGTTGAAATGCTATTTGATTTTTCTTTTTAGCGTTGAATGTTCACAAACCCACGTCCATTGCACACACACACACACACACACACACATATACTATGCAGTATATATATATATATATATATATATATATATATATATGTATGTATGTCTATGTATATAGATATATATCTATGTGTGTGTCTCTGTGTTTGTCCCCCTCTCCCACCACTTGACAAATCGTGTTGGTGTGTTTACATTCCTGTAACTTAACAGCTTGGCAAATGAGATCAATGGAATAAGTACCAGGCATTATAAAAATATAATTCCTGGGATCAATTCATTTGACTAAAAATTCTTCAAGGTAGTGCCCCAGCATGGCCACAGTCTAATGACTGAAACAAGTAAAAGATAAAAGATAATGTATAGTGTAAATCTGATACGACAAATGTCAGTGAAGAGATGTCTGCAGGCACTAGTATAGTAGACAATAGATTTAACATCAAAAGATTGTGTTTATCTTACTCAAGAACATTTATATTCAGACAAGTTAAGAAAGCAGATGGAAATTAAGGCACCGAGTGAAGGTAGATACAATACAGATGTGATAACGATATATGATAAGTTTGACAGAGGAAAGTTCTAGTTTGGAATACTCTATCCTAATCTTCAATATAGGAAGCTGAAGAAATGACCAAAAGCTTGTAAAAAAAAAATTTAACATTTCAAACAAATATAGATATCTATATATTGTGATAAAATATTGTTGTTTTTTTTATGTGTGTATGTGTGCTTGCTTACAATGTGGAATGGGTGATATTTCATATTTTCTTCTAATATAATTTTCTAAAGCAAAGAATTTTAAATTTTTCTGTTGCACAATGTTGCTGAATTAGAATGCTTATTTCTTTCATAAATTTATAAATCCTATTAATTATAAAGAATTAATAAGTTAAGATTGCACAGGTTCCTCTGACTTAATAAGCTTAAAATCAGAACATTCGTTTTGTTTATTTGGCTTAATATTTTACTTTTATTAAATATTTCACTATGAAGCACTGAATTAATCAGTAAAACAAGACCTTAATATGTAGTCAAGGTTTTATATTCTTTCTTTATTTGAAAATAAAACAGTTTACTCAGAATTTTTGTTGTAAATTTTTTTTAAATGACTTAAACAGAATGGTAAGATTTTAATACGATACTGTTTAGAAATTAAGTTTACTGCAGAATCTCATTCAAAATACATAAAATAAACACAATGTAAGTTGAAATATGAGAATTTACATCTGAGAATTTGACAGCACAAACAGTTTACAAAATATGAAATGTTTATGAAAAAATATAGAGAAGTTGTTCCTAGATGTCTATCAGTTGCTAAGTTCCTTATACTGTACATCACTGAAATGATTTTTCCATGAAATTCGAATTAGTACTTTAGAAAAAAGAAATGTAATATTTTTTAAGGCTACATAAGTGTTAGATATAGGGAAATAATTACAAGCCCAGATCACACGGGACTTATTTGTCAAAGAACTATTGTGCTGTGTGCAAAAAAAGACAGTATCTAGGCGAAGTCATTAATATTATAGAAATATTATTAATAAAATATTATCATTGTTCATGGCTATAATGAGAGAAGCTAGTTTGTATTCAGTGAGAAATAAGAGTAATTGAATGAGGAACCAGTTTAAAGAAGTAAATATGACTTATTGAGGGAAAAAATGCATATATAAGTAGCAATGAAGAAGTGGTTGATTGATAACCATGTTAGAAAGTTGAGAGACTCTTGACATCCAGGAAACATCAAATTAGGGTAATTTATGGCTGATGTGGGAATGAATGCTTATTCAAATGAAGCAATAAACTTGAAAGTCATAACTGTTATTAACTTTGCCAGTTTGGGGAAAGTGGATTGTGAACCCAGCATCTAAACTTTTGGCCTTCAATAAACTAAAAATGAAGCTACCTATAGAGATGCATATATAACTAACTCTATGGCAAAGATGTGGGCTTTTCAACTGCATGATTCCAGGTTCAATTCTACTTTATGGTACCTTGGAATAACTGTCTTCTTCTGTAGTGTTGGGTTGGCCACTATCTTGTGAATGGGTATTTGTTGAACAATAATGTGTAGATGCTGGTCATTTAATTTGTGTGTGTGCATGTTCAAACATATGTGTTTACTTCTGTATCTGTATTTATGCTTAATTGTGTAAAAGTTCCTACTTAATTGTCAACTGAAACATAGAACAATGAAATAAACACCAGACTGAAATTAGTTCCAGTGTAAGTATTCTTAACTAAAGCACTTAGAAGCAACACTCCAACATGGCTGTAGTCTAATAACTGAAGCTAGCAAAATAAAAAAAAAATGTAATGCCATTCAGATATATTGTAAATAGTGTTGGATTTAGACCTGGTGGGGTCCAAATCTATGTTAACCTTAGAAACCTCTTATTAAAAATCACATCAGAAGGTTTCACAAAAATTGAAAACATCTTTGATTTGTAACTATTTTAAGTCTCTGGCAAATTGTGAGGTTTTAAGATGTAGCCTGCTTAGCTTATGCTTAAGTCTGGCACTGGTTCTAAGCATCCCTCATTAAAAAATACATCTAAAACATTTCTAAATTGGAAAAAGAAATGTCATATCTAGAAGTTCTAAATATATAGCAATGAAAAGATAAGCCAAATCAGAGCTCTAATTATAGCCTTATTCATTTATTCTGTTTCTAGAATTAAAGATTTTAAAAAGAATATGAATGGTTGATAGATTAGATAAAGAAGATAAACATCTATTAATTTTTGGCTAATAATAAATTGGATACAGACTTAAAGATTTTCAATACCATTTTCATTATCAACAGCATTAGCATCATTGAACTGTCCTTATTTTCATGAAAAATATGGCAATATTTATAACTTAGCTATTGTATTTTTTCTGTGAATTTTATCTAAGAAAAGTCTCATAGCTCAGAGAAACCAGTATCCAATATTGATTCTCCTTTTTCCTGATTGCATTGTCTCCTTTATTTTCCTTGCCTTTACTGAAGAGCTAATCTTTTGCACTGCATGTTGTCATTCATATTTATTTTCTTTGTAACCACAGCATTTTTGTCATATTTTAGCCAACACAGGCTATGGTTCTGTTTTTTTTTTTTTTTATCTTATAATAGTATGTTGCTGCAATTAGACACAAATATCTGCTATATAAATCAAGAGTGATTATTTTCCCTATGGGCTTATTTTAGTTTAAGCTTTTCACGATTAATAAACGTTTGTTTTAAATTGATTATAGTTTAAGAGTTTCAGCTTCCAATCAACAGCTGTAAGGCTTCATATTCTCATATTTCTTTCCTTTATATTAGGATTTACAGTTGTGTATAGTATAGAGAAACTAATCAACTTGCAGATATAATTGAAGAAATAGCCTTTTGAACTTCATCAGATCAGTTCTATTAAATACCATTGATATTCTCAGTTAGAACATGCTGGTTTATGAGAAATGAAGCAATATGTTCTTTTTATATCATGCTTGCATCATGCATATCAGAGATTTTTACTAGAACTACTCCAAAATTTAATACTGAAAATCAAAAGCAGCAAAATCATTCTCATCAACTATCTGAAATTTCTACTGATATACTTAGAGCCACTTGTAATTTTGAATGTTGCAGAGCTGATTCTAATACAACAAATTCTGGTCTATATACATGTAAGTATTTATATATATGCTTGTATGAATACATATATACAAATACAGAAATACACATCTCAATCATAAATTTGCCTAAAAAGTTGATGCAAATAATTTTTTATTAGACAATTCACTATGCTGTCATTTCAAATTAAAGTATTTGACAAATTGTTCTTCTTTGTCTTGATGCAGTTCTCATTAATTTCTCATCCAACTTATGACAATAACTTAATTCATTAAACCTTCTCTCTGTATTACCCAAGGAATATTTGTTTTTAGATATTGGCATTCAAGAAAAATCTCATGAGCTCTTCTTTTGCAGGCAAAACAAAAGTTGCCAATTTTAATTCCGAAAAAGAATCCTAAGATGGCAAAGAAAGAGCTACTTAATTTTTTTTCAAGAAGTATTACATGTTTTTTAATTTCAAATTACATTTATTTTAGTCAAGAGATGAGAATCAGAGAAGTTACCAAGTGCAGTAAGCACACGGTTTTATGAATTACATTTTCCAAAGTTGTTGGTAGCAGGAATTTGTTTCAAACATTTCTTCAATAATTTTCATTGTTAAAGAATTCACTTGTGGTTAAAGGGATATTGAATTAATGAATTCAACTTGGGTTTATTTTTCTTATGAATAAGTTAGAATACTTGGACCATAATCTATTCTTTTTAATAATTTGCCTATTCTTCTTTGTCTAGGAATAACATTTTGTGATTATGTGCACCTGTTTTATCATTTTGAAATATGAGCTATTCAACTTATTCCTTTTTTACCTCATAGTCAGAGAGGGAAAGGCAACCTCCATGACCTTGTTTCCAGGGATTTTAAAGCTGGTGGAAGGAAGGGAAGAAGTTATCCTTAAACCAGAAGCATGGTGCAACTATGAATGTGTGGTTAAGAGGCTCACATTGCAACCACATAGTTTTGGTTTCAGTCCCACTGAATAGCATCTTGGACAAGTGTCTTGAGTAAGGTACAAGACTAACCAATGCCTTGTGAGTGAATTTGGTAGATGGAAATTATGTTGAAGCCCAGCATATACATATATACATAAATGTCAAACAATGAGAATGAGTGCTCAGCAGCACATTTGTAGATAAAATTTATTTGTGTATTAAGGCTACCATTGGTTTCATGTTAAGAAGAATGTCTTAATATTTTAGCAATTTTTCAAGTCAGTCACATGGAAGAATGATGTATATATGTGTATCTATGTGTGAATTTATACCTGTGCTTGTTACACCACCACCACCACCATTGGACAACAGGTGTTGGTTTATTTACATCCCCATAACTTAATACTTTGGTAAAGCAGACCAATAGGATAAATATGAGACTTGAAAGAAAAGCAGGTACTGGAACAGATTTATTCAACTAAAGCCCTTTGAGGTGGTGCTCCAACATGGTCTTAGTTCATTGAGTGAAACAAGTAAAAGTAAAATGTGTAAGATTATGGCCCAAATGCTTGCAGCACAGTGAACTCTAATAGAATTACCTGAAACCCAGATGGTGATATTAAGCCAGGTGACAAATTAAGGTCTACCACCCAAGAATTCAGAATGTGAGGAGTTAGAAGAAATATTGCATGTTGGCACTTCTGATACACAAGCAATTCTATTTTTTTTTTTTCACTTGGGACTGGTACTTTATTTTATGTACTTCAAAAGAATGAAAGACAAAGTTTACCTTGCTGGTATTTGAACTCAGAGTGCAGAGGATTGGGACAAATACTTCAAGACATTTTGTTCTAGACTCTAGCAACTATGCCTGTTTGCCATCCATTTTACAATTTAAATTTATGCAATTTATCAGGCAAACTTTATGATAAATTGAAAGATATGGCCTTAACTTAAACATGAATGAAAATACACTCCAAACTGTGGTTCATTTCTGCTGCTACTGCTGCTGCTGCTGCTACTACTACTACTACTACTACTACTACTACTACTACTACTGCCAAGACCACCACCGCCGCCGCAGCCGCCACCACCACCACCACCACCACCACCACCTCTTGTACAGAGGCAACTGCTTCTCAGAGATAGTTGAGCTCATGTCACCTCTACTAAGGCCTACCCAACTCACTCATCTTTTCTCCTCTCATTACTGTGTTGTAATTCTGTCCTTTCTCAAGACCTACACTTAGCAGTAATTCAGCCCTTCTCCCCAGAAAGTGAACCATTAGGATTTTTCTCTCTACAGCTGTTGACTTGCTGCAGGTGTTTAAGAGGAGCTTTAACTGTAATAATCTCACCTGCTCTGGAGGAGACCTTACAGAATCCATGAATATGATTCCTATCAGTAGACAAAAAAAAAAAAGTTAAAAGAAAAATGCCTCTGTGTGCTTTTAGATTTTTTTTTAAGATTCCTAAAATTTTTCAGAAGTTTGGGGCTTTTTTTTATAATGAAGAATATTAGGCAATTAAGTTGCAACCACCCACTGATATTATATTCAATTTAGATTTTTCTGTATCATCATTGCAGTTAAGCACGTTAGTTTTGCTCTTTTAGATGTCTGACTTGTTGTGGAGGCAATAATATTTCATTCACTTCTTAGCTCTTACCGTTTCTTTAAATCTTTAGTTCTATCAGACTTTACTTAATGGACAAGGAAGTAATGATGACATTTAATAATAGCCAGTATTGTTGACTGATTCATCTGTGTTTAGGTTATAACTAAGACACTGAATGCTGCAATATAGTCCTTGCTTTTATTCAGTTACATTAATAGTCTGAACTTCAGCCGTTATAGAAGTCTTGGCATAAACTGTCTATTTAAAGTGAATTCAACCTTTACAAATTTATTGTGTGTTATGCTGCTGTGTCATATCTTTTTAATATGCAACATTATTTAATACATTTAGTTTCATGACTATTGTAGGATAATATATGATAATGGTTGCAGTTCGTTCACTCTATTAGATGGCAATAACCATTACTTTCTATATGTATATTCATGGTTCTTGTTTTCTATTCTGCACTTCTATACTGTTATGCTTATCCTCTTCTTTCTTATATATTTACACTACTTCAGTGTATCTGACTGTATATCTATGTATCTATATATCTATCTATCCCTACAAATATTTCTCTCTCTTTTCGTTTATCATGTGTCTTTCTTATTTTTATTCTCTTAGTAAATTTCATTTTGTCCCTCATTCTCTGTCTCCATTTCACACTTTTGCTTTCCACCATAAATTTCTCGTAGTCTTTCTTACTCTCTCTCTCTTTGTCTGTCTGTCTGTCACTATATCTATCCATTTATCTATCTTTTTTCTCCCTTTAACTCTCTTTTTCTTTCATTCAATGCTTTCTAGTTTTTCATTCTTAGTCTCAAACAGTTTGCTATTCTCTTGAATATATACATACATCTTTTTCCCTCACCTACTTTTTCTGATAATTTCTTCTACTCCATTACATACATGCCAATATACATATGTGTGTGTCTACATTTATATATAAATATATATATACACTTATACACACACATATATATGTGTATCTGTATATGTATGTGTGTATATATATATATATATATATATATATATATATATATATATATATATATATATTATATATATATATATAACTGTATATGTATGTGTGTATGTGTATGTATATATGTATGTATATAATTTTATCTATACTCAACGTTTTCTCTTTGTATACATAATTATATAATTGTACAATAGCTAACATTCTTTGGTTCTTTATTTATCAACGAAAATGACAATCTATCTGTCTCTCTATCACGCTATACATCTATTTAGTGATCTATAGCTTACTTTCTCTCACTCTTCTCTCTCTCTCTCTTTCAACCATATATATATATATATATGCATATATATATATATATATATATATATATATATATATATATATATATATGTCTTTCTGTGTGTGGTATTTCTGTGTCTCTGTACGTTTTTATCTATATATATCTATCTCCCCAGGCTCTTGAGAAATAAAGTTAGTCTTTTTCTTCTTCATAAGCAGGATTTTCTTAATGGTGCCAATTATTTCTATTGGAAATGTAGTGCAGTCACACATAAAGAGGTCCTTAGGGATTGTACAGTAACACTCCTCCTGTAGAACACACAGCTTCCTGTAGCAAGCCGGCAAGCACTTTACCTACAACACCGACCATTTAGTCTAATCTTTACAGTCAATAATAGTCAATAAAAAGTAATTTAATTCTCTAATCTTACCTCAAGCTGGCAATATTGAAGCTAAATTCTTGATATCGACAGAAAGATATGCACCAATTATTCTATCATTATCATTGTTGTCTCTGCTGTTGTACAGTTTTATTACTATCATTAATGCAGATGTTTTCTCGTTTTCTCAATTGGGAATAGAGAATAAAACCTTTATGCTTGCTTTTCAGCTTCTTCTTAATACTGTTGGATAGTATTCAACCACCTTCTAATATTGCTAACTATTTTCTCTGTTCCATATTATTTGACTACTTTGTAATACTGTTTAATATCACTCTATAATTGGACATTGTTAACTTTATAATATTGTTTTAATGATGTTTTCTTTGTGTGTTAATATCATTGTCAATTCATCTAGAACTATGTTTAATGCTTGGTCATTTATAGTTTGTTTCGTATGTATGCATTTTTATGTATGTATATGGATGTCTGTGTGTGTGGGTGCATGTGTGTATACATACATATATATATACATACATACATACATAAATACATATATATATCAAGAACTCTACATTGAGTAGCGCATATTACATAAGTAGCTTTGTTGTTTTATTGGGTGAGGATTATATAGATTACATATATGAGTCGTGCAAAGTGCACACTGTGTGAATTATGGTATTGAAATGAAAGTGTCTTGATAAGGAAGCGGGTTGTGCCTATCACAATAAATTTTTGGATGCTGTGATGTTATCAGCCCTGGTATGGTTTTTGCATTATGGTTAGTATCTACATCATGATAGCTATTGCTCCTGTTTATATATTGCACAGAATTTTTCAAGCAATGAATCACTACCTTGTAGTGTTTCTTCTAGCTCTTTATATTGTGAGTTCAAATCCAGACAAAGACATTTGTCTTTCATCTTTTTAGGGGTTGATAAAATACAATATCATTCAGATACTGGGGTCAATTTTTTATCAAATTTTTTGCTTTTATTATTATTGTGTAGGTGGGTTAGCAGCGTATCAGACAAAATGCCTTGTGATATTTATTCTGGTTCTTTGACTTCAGAGTTCAAATTCTAACTTTGCTTCTCATCTCTCTGCTGATCAAAGAAAGCAAGTACCAGTCACATACTGGGCTAGATGGTCTCCATTAAACCTTCCCTTCAAAAATTGCTTAGCTTGTACCTAAATTAGAAATATCTTTTATCATTTTCATGATTTGAAAATATATCAGGAGTTTTTCATTCTGTTACAACACGAAACATGTATTTCTTGAAGAATACACATAGATGTATCCAAGTTTAAAGAAGATGTTCACAGTTAATGAAATTGCTCAAGGTTAACTAAAGCATTGAAGATTAAAGAGAATGTTCACGTGTAAATAAAAGAAGCCAATGTTACCACATGCTGCTTGAGAGTGTCCTGAGAATATTCATTGATTTTCAAATGACTAGTTTCTGGAACATTCCTACTTCTACACTTATCGATAATTTTATTTTTATGTCCTTACAGAAATGATTGTGTGTTCCACTGCAGTTGTTCCAATTTCAAATGAAATGTTTGATACATATCTCTTCTGCAATAAGGTTTTTAATTCAAATCTAAATTGGTGTATAGCTTGTAGTTTCCATTCATTTCTACACAACATTATGATCATTTGGTATAGCGATGCTGATAATGAATATATTATTATTATTTAGGATATGAAGAATGATGTTTGGTATATTTGGTGTTACATGATGATTTATCTGTATGCTAAAGTCCCATAGTATTTCTATATTAGTTTATAAGATAAGGGGTGGTTCATATAAATGCCAGAGAATTTTTTCTTCGCGAAGAAAATTTTCTGGCTAGGTTTTTGTTGTGCAGATTTGCCATGTTATTGTGTCTCCAATTGTATTTAGTCAGAACTAGAATCAAATGTCCTGATAAAGTGCGTATTATCTGAGGAAATGCCCCACACCAGTAACATTTATCATCTGTATTGTAAGAAATAATGAATATTCCTTTTAATATATTTAGTGGTGATGGTTTTCTCCTGTATTGTAAATGTTGTTGCCTTTGCTGTCCCATTCAGGCTTGATCTGCATATCGAAGCTTGTGATAGTTTTTTTTTATTGATACATGGAGCATCCAGTTCATGAAAATATTGGCCATATGCAGGCATGCCTTTATGGTTGTTCACTCTATGCCATCGATATATTTGTTTTTGCTGCTGCTTTAGGTTCAGGCTTTAGCTGTTCAAAGTTTGAACCAATTTCTTGTGAGAATTTTGTTGCCATAGATATAATCAATTTGCTACCATATTTTTTTTTTATCATTCTCAACAAGGGTACTTAGAAGGCTGTTAGAAGGCTGTTTTTGTGAATTGGAAAGCTAACAACATCAATAGCTCCCTTTTTATATTGCGCCCTGATGTTCAATAGTCCCCTACCACTCTTCCTTCTAGGAATGTATATTCACTGAGTTTTAAACTTATTTTGTAGAATGCGATTTATTGACAAAGCCCCTAGAGCATTGGATAAATAGGTATGTGGTATGTCTTTCAGCATTTCACATTCTAAGTTCAAATTCTGCAGAGGTCAAATTTGCTTTACATCACACTGTGGTTGATAATATAAAGTAGCAGTCTAATATTCAGGCTAACTTAATCAACTAGCCACCTCCTCACAAATTTCTACCCTTGTGTCACTAAGGTTGGTGGACTGGCAATATTGTTGAAATATTAGGAAAGAAACTTAGCAGTAGGTATTTTGGCTCTTTACATTTATGGGTTCAAATCCTGTCATGGTCTACTTTGCTTTTTATCCTTCCAAGTTCAAAGAAATAAAGTAACCATCAAGCACTGTTGTTAATAATAGTAACCAACCCCAACCCTAAATTTCAGGTTTTTTGTTTATGTTGGAGATGTTTTATTATTTTAGTGGATTGGTTGAACTATTAGTATGTGAAACATAAAATGCGTTGTGGTATGTCTTCTGCCTCTTTACCTTCTGGGTCCAAATCCCACGAAGGTCAATTTGGTTTTTCATCATTTCAGGGTTGATAAAATAAAATATTTGAGTGAATATAATTAACTACTCTCCTCCACTTCTTCAGGCCTTTACTTATGTTAGAGACAATTGCTGTTATTAACATTATTGTTGTTATCATCATCATCATTATTATTTTCCTTTTAACTTAGGTTGTGTCGAAACTTCTGGAGTCTTGCATGAGTAGCTGGCTTGCTACCTACAGCCTATGGTACCATGCTATCTGTTTTTTTTCCACTGTCTAATACTTTCCTTTATGATTCTGGCCATATCAAGGAGGCAAACGTTTTTCAACAGCTCTACAGCTGTTTCAAAGAGTTTGGGGCCTTCTATTCTGCTTTCTTTTATATTCCTCTTCATGCCTTCTGATACTGCCCATCCCCAAGGACCCAACAATAGATGGGACTATCTTCACTTTTCTCATTTTTCCTAATCAAACTATCTCACATTCAAGAGGATTTTATATGTCTATTGTCTTGCCTTCCTTCAACGGGAATTATAGAGCACATATGGTTCACCTTGTCCACTAACCACTAACTCCAGCTTGCTGTTCTCAAGCACCTGGTCTGTTTAGATTGGGAAATCCCACAGTATTTTGCAGGTTTCAGTATCATTATTATTATTATTATTCAGTAGTTTTATTTTTATAACGTGCTTTCACTTCGCTACCGAGCGCAGCTCTGTGCGCCTTGGGTATGTGCTGTGGTTTGCTGTGGTGCTCTTATGTTTACTGTATTGAAAGTGTTTTGCGTAGAATGTGTGCAGTACCCAGTAGTGCAATTTTCTGTATGTTATATATATTTGTAAGTCCTGCTATTTTTGTTATGTATTTGTCTGAATATTTTTTTATTATACCTAAGGCACCTACTATGATAGGAATTGTTTCTGTTTTTAGATTCCACATTCGAGTTATCTCTATTTCCAGGTCTTTGTATTTTGAAAGTTTTTCCATTTCTTTTAGAGAAACGTTGTCATCTGCTGGTATTGATACATCAATTAGAAAGCATTTTTTTTCTTCATGATCTTTGACAACTATATCTGGTCTATTTGCCTTAATTTCTCTATCTGTGTGTATTGGCATATCCCAGAGTATGGTTGCTTTCTCGTTTTCTGTGACCTTTTCTGGCGTGTGTTTATACCATCTTTTTTCTGTTGTTATTCCATAATGTTGGCATAGCTTCCAGTGTATATAGGTCCCAGCTCTGTCGTGTCTGTGAATATATTCCTTCTTAGCCAGGACTGGGCAGCCAGAGATAATATGATTTATTGTTTCTTGTCGATCTCCACATATTCTACAGTTACTTGTTATATTTCTTTTCATTATGTGTTTTTGGTAATTTCTGGTGGGGAGGCTTTGGTCTTGTGCAGCAATTAAAAATCCTTCAGTCTCTGCTTTGAGTCCTGAGCTTCTCAGCCATTGCTGGGATTTTTCTCTGTCTATTTCTTTCGCATTTAGTTTAGCCCAGTATTTACCATGTAGGGGCTTTTCTTGCCATCGTTTTATCATGGTCCGTTGCTGTTCTAGTTTTAGTTTGGATTTCATTTGTTTTATAGCTTTTGTTGTTTCTTCTTCTTCTTCTTCGTATTTGTTAGGTAGATTGATTTCTTGTTTGTATTTGTCAGCTTCCTTAAATACTGAAAACAGTTTTTTGTTTTGCTCGTGTTTTGTGGCTATTTGTATTAGTTTCCCTTGCTTCTGGAGTAGGTATTTTTGCAGTCCTATGGTGGTTATTTTATAATAGTTTTCTAGCTGTATAAGACCCCTGCCACCTTCTGTGCGTTGTATATATAGCCTTTCTATGTCAGATTTTGGGTGGTGCATCCTATATCCTGTCATTATTTTTCTTGTTTTCCTGTCTATTTTACATAGTTCGTTTAGTGTCCAGTTAAGGATGTTGTAGCTGTAGCTTATAACTGGGACAGCTAAAGTGTTGATACCCATTATCTTGTTTTTAGCATTGAGCTCTGTTTTTAGTATTGATCTAACTCGCCTATAGTACTCTTTCTTTATTTAAAAAAATTTTTTTTTTTATTATTATTATTATTATTATTATTATTATTATTATTATTATTATTATTATTATCATTATTATTATTATTATTGAGACAGTGAGCTGGCAAAATGCTTTAGTGGCATTTCATTCATCTTCACATTCTGAGTTCAAATTCTGCCAAGGTCAGCTTTGTCTTTCATTTTTTTCAGGGTCAATATAATAAGTGCCAACAAAGCACTGAGGTCAATATATTTGACTTACAACCTATTGCTGACCTTGTGCCAAAATTTGAAGCTATTATTATTATTATCATTATTACTGTAATCATTATTATTATTATTATTATTATTATTATTATTGCTATTAATCTTTGATAACTAATCTAACAGGAACCATATTTGTTGTGTTATCTGTATGGTATTAATTATTCCTTCAAGGAAACTAATCTTATTTACTTTGTGCATCAACATAATCCTAATCTACATGGCTTCTTCATTTTTCTCATGATTTCTTCCATCTCAACAAATTTGAACTGGTGGATGGGTGGTGTGGAAATTAATTTAATTAAATTAACAATATACTGATGATGAATTTGAAGCATATTATAACAACTAGACATTTCGTTATGACAGATAGGCTGAAATATTTTTCAATTTTAGCCAATATTGTTACTATTGCATAAAGATTGTTGACATTATAATTAATATTGTCATCATCGCCATAACTGTGGTTATCTTCCTAGTTTTCTACCCATTTACTAATTTTTGAATTAGTATCAGTTTTGATGGTCTCAAACTGCATTACTTTGATGCTTGATTGATCTTTGGTTTAGCAATTTCTACATCGTTTTATTGTAATTTTCGAGGAATAATTGCAACTATAAAGAATGTTTATTTGGGATAACTTTTAAACATGTTATTTTCTCAATTCTTTAGAAAATTTCTTTATCTTAACAACAGTACATAATCCTATGAAAGCCATGTGTCATCTACACTTCATTTCCAGAGAAGAGTGTATTTTACAAAGATGAAAGCTTGCCAATGTTTAGCAATTCAATGAAATATACAGTTATTGTAGTTATTTCCTGAGAGGATATCATATTACTAATGTTGTCTATATTTTGATATTTAAGATTTTAATATATAAAAAAGGGAGTGGAGAAACATGTGCTTCATGATATCACTAAAAGGAAATAAGTTTTAAGCGGAATAATGGTTTCTGTTAAACATAAATGCTGGTTTTTTATACTGAACCAATATTTTCAATAGATGCCTATTTCTTCTACTATTGCTGTTTTCAATAAGATTCTATTAAATGGACCTAAATATTTCTTCTATATTTTCAAGTTAGTGTCAAAGTTTTGTCATATTCTTTTATGGAATCAGATTTTTGCTAGGTACAGACAAAGACTGAAAATCCATGTTTTATTTGTTAAAATTTATCTTTCTAGAGTGTATGAGTTTGTTAACTGAAATAATACAATACATTCTCATGGAAGCAACCATGAGATCATTTCACCTAGTATTTTATTTAGATATATTTTAACAACTTATCCATTGCAACAACAAAATAGCATTGGTACTGAAATGCTGCATTCAAAGTATTATTAACATAAATCATATTTGATTACTGCACTATGCTTCTTGCAGCCTGCTTGCATGAAATAGCATAGCCTTGTGGTTAGGCAGTTGGGTTTATGATTATTAGTTTGTGGGTTCAATTATCAAACAGGATAGCACATTGTACCTTTATATGTGAAGTACATTGTTTTATACTGCTCTTCTACACCCATCTGTAAATGAGTATCAGTGGCACCTTGGAGTTTACCTTATGATGGACTATCATCCTGTACAGGAGAAAGTATTGTACTAAATGCATTGATAATGCAGCCTCATGAAACTATAAGTTCAGGACAGATTTTCATTTGCTTGGGCCTTTTTTGAACATAAAATAGTCTGGAAGCTTATTAAATATTTATTTTTTTTACTATTTAATGATGGAGGCAAAGCCAATACACATGTCTCTTTAGTTTTTCAAGGCTTTCAAAAACAGAAAAGGAAAAAGATTGAATTTGTCCTCAAACTGGAGACTAACACCAAATGCTTACAACAGAGTTAGCTTCACAACAGATACCCAAAGATTAGGTGGCGATGTTAGCTGGGCATCAGATGAAATCTATTATTAAGAACTCAGAACATAAACAGCTAGAAAACATGCCACAAGAAATTTCAACTGATGCATTAATAGTCCTACCAATCTCCTACTCTGGAATGATACTTAATTTTATTGACCTTGAAAAGCAACATTGTCCTCAACAGGACTTGGACTTAGAGCACAGAGGGGTAGAACAGATACTACAAAGGATTTTTATCCAATGCTCTAATAACTTTGCCAGTTGCTGCTGTACAAATGTGATTTAATGCATTGTGTCAAGTTCACTAAGAAAACTGATGATTTTATTGTCTTTATAAAAACATTTAAACACAGTATATGTTATAGTGTTTTACTACAAAATAATTGAATATCTAGAGTGATACATGATAATTTCTTTGTTTCATGAAAGTTAATTTACTGTAGCAAAACATAAAAAATTATGTTCATTTCAAAACTAGAATCCATAACCATTGTTTTCACTAATTTCATCATCACACTTTCATAATCATCATCGTTATCATCAGCATCATCATTGTCCTCCTCATCATCACCACTACCGTTACCATCAACACCACAACCACCACCGATACTATCATTATCATTGTAGAAAATATTGTTTTTCTTAGGTTCATCATTATACATGATTGGTTTGATATTATATGCTTACATGAGATTCTTTTTCTTTAAAGAGCCTTTATTTAATTAGCTAGATTGTTAATTTTGTAATTACACTATGAATTCCATATACATGACTTAACATATATGTGTGTGCATGTGTGCATGTGTGTGTGTGTACATATATACACATACACACACATATATATATATATATATATATATATACATATATATATAGTTATATAATTATATATATAGATATATATATATACATATATATACACACATATATATATATATACACATATATATGTATATATGAATATATGCATATATATGAACATATATTTATATAGATGTGTACATTTATATATGTATGTACATGGACACACACACGTACGCACATACACATATATATACATAGATATATATATGTACGTATATATATATATATATATATATATATATATATATATATATATATATATATATATATATATGCACAATATATATATTGCAATGTAAAAAATACAACTTTATGTTTCTGAGAAATGATATACTCCAATTCAAGAAAAAAAATATACATTTTATACACTTTTTCAATACAGACTACATTTAGACTTATGAATTGTTACTAATTTTATATATCTCTTCAACTACAATAGCTAATTTAGAAAATAATTTTCTTTATTTTGGCAGCATTTTTTTTTTCATCGAAATCTTTTTGAAAGAACTATGTGCAACTAAAAATACATATGTAATTGCAGGTAGAGATTATAAAAATGTGTTCATGTTAAGTCAATATATTTTCCATTTGGAAAGAAGAAATTCTTTTCCTCTTTACTAAAAATGAGTTTTTCCCATTCTCTTTGACAATTATTTTTAAAAATTGTGCATCGGAAGATAACTGCAAATACCATAAGATAGAATTAATTTTTATTTAATGGGGCAGTTTTCTTTCATATGCATTATTAAATATGTGTTCACTGAATATGATCTGGCAGATGTTTCTTGGCTTTGTAATTAGTACATATCTTCTTATGTGTTGTAGATAAAGGAAATTTGATAGGACTGAATAAACAGATAAATGGCAAATGAAGCTTCCTCCCATCACCTGCCAACCCATCTTCTTGCATGACTATAAATACTTACATACATAAATATATATAACTATAAAGATATATTTTTATATGTTTGTGCATGTGTATATATTTGTGTGTATATGTATGTGTGTGTGTGTATGTGTGTATACACACACACACACACCCACACACACATAACACAGGCATAATGTATACACATATACTTAAAATATTGGTATATGTATATATATATATTTACAAATTTATATATTTATAAACACACATACACACACATATATATATATATTTATATATATATATATATATATATATATATATATATATATATATATATATATATATACACATATATATAGTGTATATTTACTCATATTTAGGTACTTGTGCAATATAAGTTACATAAATTTGTTAATAAAAAATTCATCTATTCCTCTCATGTGTGCAAGTGAATATCTATCTTTATCTATCTATCTATTTATCTCCTTGTATGTGTGTATATGTGTGTGCGTGTGTGTGTGTATGCATGCATGTGTGAGTGCATGTGCATGTGTGTGTATGTGTGTATAGTTGCTTTTTAAAAATGAATTCTAAGAATTTGCTATTTATGGTTTGTAATGTGTTTATATATATATATATATATATATATATACATAGATGTATGTTTGTATGTATGTACATTTGCATGTATTTATGTATTTATATGCATGTGTGTGAGTGTTTTTTTGTGTGTTTGTATACATACACACATGTTAGAAAAGGATGGAAAGGACGCATAGATATATATGTGGGAATGCACATGCACACACCCACATATATACACATGCACAAATATTTAGATATGTACATTCATTTCTATCAAACATATGCACCGTCACACATTCTCATTTTTGATCATGCTTTCTTACATATAGTGCAGCATATAAGCTCATAAAAGAATTTATATGCTCATAATTTTGTTAAAATTTTCCCCCTCCTATGTATGAAAATGATTCCCTCATACACATACAATAGTATGTGTGTGTGTGTATGTGTATACACACACTCATATATACATATATATACATTGGTGTATATTTATATGTATATATGTGTGTGTGAATTTATATATATATTTATGTATAAGGTGTATGTCTATGTAATATAGCTATATACA
>NC_142941.1:40203256-40215756 GCF_046866305.1 Octopus bimaculoides | reverse complement strand
GACAGATAGACAAATAGATAGATAGATGGATAGACAAATAGATAGATATAGATATATATAATATTTCTGTAGGAATTACTATAAAAATATATGTGCGTACCTGTCTATGCATATTTATTGACATAAATTTCTAGCAGCATGTGTGTGTGTGTGTCTCTCTCATTCAGCTCCTCCTCTCTATCACTTTCTCTCTTCTACTCTCTCTTTCTCTCTCTCTCTCTCTCTCTCTCTCTCTCTCTCTCCCTCTCTCTCTCTTTTCTGCTTCCTCTCTTAATCTCTCTGTATTTAGACCAATTATTATTACATCCTGTCATTCGAAAATTTGCCGCAATATTATAAAGATTTACATTATAGATATTATCATTTCCACTGCCAATTTATCAAATACACACTTACTGTAATATCTGTAATTGTGTCTATGTATGAATACGCATGTCTGTGTTCATGTGTGTATATATCTATATCTGTCTGTATACTTATATATATATGTGTGGGTGTGTGTATGTATACTTATATATATATGTATGTATGTATGTATGTATAAATGCATGGAGAGATAGATAGATAGATATAGCAATATATAGCAGACTATATTAATATAGACATATATATAATTATATACACACCCATACATATGTGTGTACTTATGTGTAGGTGCATGTGACATATACACATGTTTGTATGTGTGTATGTACAATGATGAAGATTTAATAGGGATTGATATAATAATATTTCTGAAAACATACGCTTACAGTACTGATTTTAACATGGTTTAACAGAACAGGAAACCTTTCAATATACCATGTATAATATAAACACATGAGCACATTAAAAATGCATTTACACATAGAAACAGTAAACCACTCAGATGGTATAGATTTATGTGCAGGGTGTATAAGTCTTTCTCAGTATAATATATATATATATATATATATATATATATATATATATATATATATATATATATATATATAGATACATAGATATATATGTATGTATATATATGTGTATGTGTGTATATATATATATATATATATATATGAGTTTGTGGTAAGAAGCTTGCTTTTCAACCAAATGGTTATGTCTTTAGTCCCACTGCATAGTACCTTGGGAAAATGTCTTCTGCTATAGTCTCATGTAAATCAAAGCCATATAAGTGGATTAGGTAGATGGAAACTGAAAGAAGCCCATTGTATATGAGTGTGTGTGTGTGTGTGTGTGTATTAACCTTCCCTCCATTGTTTGGCTACTGGTGCTGGTTTGTTTTTTGCATAGTCTGAGGATGACTGACACCTTGTGAGTGAGACTGGATTGATGAGAATTGTGTGGATATTAACTGACTGTATTCAGAAGGTATGGCCTTATCTCACACACTACATTATGCTGGTTCTACCAGAGGATTATGTTAAGTGTGCACATGTCTGTGGAATGTTCAACTGCTCACATGTTAATTGAGGCGCAGGTAAATCAGTTGACTGAAGAACTGAGTACTCACTGTCAAATGACAGAGAGCATCATCAACCATCAACTATATATGTATTTGTGTGAGCGTATATGTATGTGAATATATATCTATATATATCTCTATCTATCTGTCTGTCTCTCTCTCTGTCTCTGTCTGTCTCTCTCTCTGTCTCTGTCTGTCTGTCTGTCTCTCTCTCTCTCTCTCTCTATATATATATATATAGAACAAATGAAAGATGGAAGATGGAATATATGAGAATTTATGAATCATGACAATTGTTTCGACACATCTAGCATCAATCCCTCATGGATGGGATGCTCAACAACTGGTTCATGAGCATCTGGCAGTGAAGATGTATCTCATCGGGTGATAAACAGGGAGAGAGGGGGAGGGAGGGAGGGAGAGAGAGGGGGGAGAGAGACGGAGGGAGGGAGGGAGAGAGAGGGGGGAGAGAGACGGAGGGAGAGAGACGGAGGGAGAGAGCTAGATCGATACCTAAATACATATATACGTGTATATAAATGTATAAATGTATATGTACATGCATATATATATATATATATATATATATTTATATATATGTATACACATAAAAGTGTGTGTGTAGATAATATAAGTAGTTAAATATATGATTCTCTACATGCATATCCAAAGAATCTTAATTTACATTCATAAATATTTTGTTGCATTTACATACAAAAATAGGATGTATAGAAACACACACACATAGACACACTGATATACAAACACATACACATTCACACAGACTTATAGACATTTGAACACAAATATCTATAGATGCACACTTATGTATATACATAAGCATATGTGCACACAAAATTACTTTCAAAGGAAAATTTTTAATAAGCTGCCAGTATAAATTACATTATGATATTTTGTGAAGAAATCATGGTAGCACTAATTTTCAAATACAGAGAATTAATATCCATAGCTTTAACAGTATTGGCAAATCTATGAGAAGACTTCAGTTTATGGTCTGTTTTTCTATTCAGTGCAGTTCTTTTCAATGTTTTCATGTATGCATTAATTCATTTATTTGTCTGAAAATCTCCATATATGTATATATACATATATATATATTCATACATGCATACATATATATATATTCATACATACATACATACATACATACATACATATATATATATATATATATATATATATATATATATATATATATATATATATATATATATATATATATATATATATAAAGAGAGATAGATAGATAGATAGATATACATACATATACATATATACATACATATGTATATAGAAAATCTATATGCACAAATATGTGTGTGTGTATATATATGTATGTATTGGCATGATCATATATGTAACTCTGTACTTGGTTATCATTGGAATAACAAGACTATAGATATGGAAATGGACTCAATGAAATCTAGGAGAGTATTACATATATATATATTATAAAATTTGCTCAGTGTGACAAATTATATATGTATGTATGTATATGCATTTATCATACTCAGCAAATTTTATTATATATATTCATATCCATGTGTTTGTGTGTGTGTGTGTGTGTGTGTGCATGCACGCATTTGTGTGTGTGTGTGTGTGTGTGTGTGTGTGTGTGTGTATGTAAGAAGAACTGACTGAATAAAGTTCAATGAGCTGTTACTTCTGTTAGTTATAAAAGGCTTCTCTCTCAGAGTGAAAGGCAGATCATATGACACTTGGGTATGAATTGCAATGCTACATGGTTGTGAAACTTGAGGTGTGAATGCAGAGTAGATGCAAAGACTAGAAAGAGCTGGAGCTACCATGCTCTGCTGGATGTGCCTGTGTTACAAATTGCAAACGTGTTGAGAGAAGCATTGAGCATAAGAGGCATCAGATGTAGCATGGAAGAGAGAAATTTGTGCTGGTATGATCATTTGATGAAAATGGATGAAGACAACTGCATAAAGAAGTGCTGATTGTTATTTGTGGATGGAACCTGTGACAGAAGGAAACTCAAGGAAATGAAGTTGTGAAAATCAATCTCAAGATGTTGAGTCTCACAGAGGAGAAGACAAAGGATTATGTTGATTGGTGATATGTTGTAATTTAGGGAACCCATTCCATCTCATCAACAATGAGGTCATATCAAGCCTACCCCAACAATTCATTTTCCCTACTCAACTGAAAATTCTACTTATTTCAGTCCATTTCTAGACACCTTAGATATAAGCTTAATATTAATCTCTTTTGTTATTACATGTTTCATATATTTGCAGGGTTAAAGAATAGTCAATTGATTTAACTGTAGTAACTTACTAGTTCTTTATCTTAGCCATTACAAACAAAATTATAATTTGAAATCAGAACACAACATGAGACATGACTAAGCCATGTTTCCTGAGTTAGGTACATGGTAATATCTTTTGTAGGAGTGCCTAGTTAATTTGATCAAGTCAACTATTTTACTGTTCCTTATTTTATCAATACCAAATAGATAAAAAGACTTCAGTGGTCTATGAATTCCAGTGTATATTGTTGTGACTATATGCTATTAGTGTAGCACATTACTATTTTTCTCACATTTCCACAGTAATTTGAGCAATCAGAGTTAGAGGATCCTCCATTGGTTAGCTATGTTGCTAACCTATATAATCTGGTAGTGGCCAAGACAATGGTTGGCAAAATGTTCATCAGCAATTGTCACCAGTAATGTACATAACAACACTGCTTATATTGACAACCTATGATATTAATCTTGTTACGTTTTTATATGTATGTTCTTTGTCTGCTCTTAAAAGGGAAAAATGTTCTTAGAATGATGGTTGACACTGTGTTGTAAAATGTTGTAAGAAGGGGAGCTGAAAATTCTTGGCTTTGGGTAAAAGAAAATGCAGGAGTTTGGTCTTTGCTGGGGGGGGGGTCTGTAGAATGTATAGGCTTCAGGAAAGACTAGCACACCCACTAATTGACTTAATACTCAATATATTCTTATTCTTTGTATAGTGTTAGTGTTTCTTTTGTGTTAACAAAATGTGTGTGTGATATCTGAGTGCTTAAGCTTTAATTTATTTTTGCTATGTCTTGTGTATGTGCTGTGAATGTTATACTTTGTATAATACCATATCTTATATTCTTGAATATGATAGTCACTTATGTTTGGTATTCTTTGGTGTTGTTGGTAAAAAGAATTACAGTGAATTTTGTCAGATCTCTTCATAGTTTATTTGACTGGAACCTGATTTCTAAGGTTACTTGCCATAGAGTTGAATTTGATGACGTCATCAAAATGATTTGACGGAAACATCATGAATCTTGCTTAGTTTTAATAAATATAACTGATGACGATATTGTAAAGGACATTCTAAAATGTGTAATATTGCAGCAGATTCAGTTTAATTAAATGACCATATGAGTAAATATTCTAATGAAATAAAACTGAATTGAAATATTGAACCTATAGCTAAGTAACTTGCAACAGCCAATGATATCATCCTGCAAGTATGGTTTAAAATTTATGTTAGTAGTAGCAGCAGCAGCAGTAGCAGCAGCAGTAGTAGTAGTAGTAGTAGTAGTAGTAGTAGTAGTATGGGCCATGTGCTGTGACAGCATGTCACTGTTGTTGGTGATTCTGAATGCCTGCTGGATGACACCTTTGCTCCACTTAGGTGACAGCCTTCCAACTCATGTATTTGTTTGGGTAGTAATTGCTGGCAAGGGTTTAATGAGGCCAGAGAGCGAATCCTACCTCAACCTCTTTAAATCATCTTTTATGACATGTAAGGGAAATGAGTTCTATTCTTTGATATGTTGATCTCCACACAGCAAGGAATGTTTTCAATTTACTTCCTCTTAAAGAATTAAAGTTAAATTTTCCTGCAACTGTTCTCATTCATATGTGTCCAGGAGTTTGTATCTGTAGGGCAAAGTTATCTTAATACAGCAACATTTTATGTTGGCAACATGTGATTTTGATTGTAACTAAAATACAAAATCTGAAACTGGCATAGCATTTGTAAAAATAATTTTTAATTTCCTGGAAACATAAAACTTAGGATTATTATTGAATAGTTTTTTTTTTTTTTTTTCAATAGTTACAACTTTATATAATGTACAATATAGAATGCATTACTTCCTTGACTAAAACTCAAAAGCCTGTAATGTTTACTGGTAAATGAAAGGAAATAAAATGGCTTTAGCTTGAAAAATCTATAACCTACTGAAAGACATTAATAAAGCATTATTCTAAGATAATGGATGCAATTAACATATGTCCCTGTTGTAAAGACTTTAACAAAACTAAAAGCAAGAATTTAAATGTAATAAAGAATAAAGTAAATGGATGTAGACATTACTGATCAGAAAGAAAAAAAAACTAACATAAAACCATTATTTACTTATTCGTACATATAATCCCAAAGCAGCTGTTTTTAAATATTTTAGATTTTCAAGAAGAAAATATATAGTAAAAATATTTATTGTTGTTAGGAATTTTTATAAATCTAAGGAAATAGAATAATTTATTGTTTGTATATAAAATTAATTCAGAAAGGAAAGAAACATAATAGATTTCAGAAAAGGTTATTACAGTTGTGGAGTAAATATTTTATGGGGTATGCATACGTACCACACAAAGTCTTTTGCTAACTATTTTCTGATTCATTAATGTTTAAAAAGAAGTTATTGTTTTTCTAAACATACATAAATAGGAATAGAAGAGAACTACAATTTCAATAATCTATATTAAAACACATTAGTATATAAGTGGACAAATACATTACCATCAACAATAAGTCCTAAATAATAGACTAAAGGCTTGATTCTATCAGGTATATGGTTCTGATTTAAACTGCATTAAGAAATAAATTAAATATTAATAATTCCATTTACATTTACTTCAAATATTACTCTGCTTGATGGTCTTTGATGGACTTTGAATCTGACCAAAATGGAGCTTTGCTTTAGTTGTTAACCAAATGGATTAAAGGATTCAAAGAGGGTAAGAGATTATTGGCAAAATTATAATGCAATATGAAAACCATTGTAAAACTAGAATCTAAGACTCAATACCTGCATAAAATAACAGGCTGTCTGTCCTCTGTATTAATGTATGAAGTAATCTTGATTGAACTTAATTTATCTTTCATGTGTAAATGATTAGCTATCTATATTCAATTATATTCACTCTCTGTCAATCTTAGTTTACAGTCATATAGCATGATCATTTTACCAAAAGCATAGTATATCTCTTTGTTTTCATGAAGGGCTATTGTTCATTAAACATTATCCATTGTATTTGTTTTAATCATAAATACATGTGTGTATATTTTCCTCCCTCTTATTTAACATATTTAACATGTAAATCTGAAACCATTTTCCACATGTTGAACAACAATAGCTAACTCATCACCATTGCTTCTGAATCATTTCAACATTACATTGCATAGAAATTCAGACAATATGCAGCCCATACTGAAAGTAAACCATAATTACATCCTTTCAAGTAAACCTAGCCATATCTGTTATACTCACAAAGCTCAAATGATCTAACCTTTTGAGATTCCTTTTAGATTTTAAAGCATTAATATTATGAGAGCAAAACTCCCGAGTTTACAGGCCCTTTTAGTCTGATACACATATTTCAGAAGTATATCATTATTTATGAAATACATTTTGTATAATATGGCGAATTTTCCTTCAATGAACAATGAAATAGTTTCTCACAGATACTTTAATAAATTTATCAGAATACTCACCAGCTAGACTAAAATGATTTCTAATTTTCTTTTTGTTAAATGCTTTACACGCTTAATATATACTATTTTAATTCTATTATCCTAAGACTCACACTTTAGAAACTTACCAAATTGCATTTTAAATTTATTGATAAGCATTAAGGTAATGTTTAAGCCATAAGAAAATTGCATCTATTTCCTATATTCCTGTCGTTCTTACATAGATTGTCTTTTCTAATTTCATATTAGTTTCTCTTCAGTTAATGTACAGTGATACTTCCACACAACTCCTGTTTATTACCATTTCCAGCTACTACTCTAACATACTTCTTCCTCTATCTCCTCTTCTTTTTCCTTCGTATAACAACAACCAATGAAATCAAATTCCTAATGACTCTTTCACCCTAACTACAAATATTCAAAGATTTAAGATGGATACAAATATAGAAGAGAATAGAAGCTTCATGATTCCTTATTCAGTAAATGATATCTGATATGATTTATGATGTCTTAATGAATGTATAATGTGAAAGTCCATTACATATGCAGGCATACACATACATATCTGTAGCTAGACAATAGCAATAAACTAGCTACTTTGAAAAATCCTAATTGACCATCTCATAATAGATGTTTCAATTCAGCTTTAATCATTTATGAAATACATCTACATATAATTGCGCAGATGTCATCTAGATGAGTTTTGTTATATATGTTTGTAGTCATATACAGGCCTTAATAAATCCTTTTCCTTGATTTTCAGGAAAGTATTTTCTTTCTTTTCTTTTCACACATGCATTCATATTATTTCCAGAATAACTAATAACAATCAATTAAAACAACACTGTTGTTATTATTATTATTATTATTATTATATTATTATTATTATCATCATCATCATCATTATTATTATTAATAATGATGATAATAATGATAATAATAATAATAATGATAATGATAATGATAAAAATAATAATGATATTGTTATTATTATTAATGTTGTTATTGGCAATAGCGGTGGTGGTGACAGTGTTGTTGTTGTTGTTGTCGTCATCGTCATCGCCGTCACTATTGTTGTTATCAGAATCATTACAGCAATTTATTATTGTTGGCTGAGTGCAATTGGTTCTGCTAACTTTTTATTAATTCAAGCACAGCAAGTTTAAAAATTTTATTTATTTCTTGAAATTCAAAATAAAATTTTATTTCAATGAAACCAACTTAATTGGGTGCTTTTCAAAATGACAACAAGTATAATTAGATTAGACTAACTTTGAGAGGTCTGTCTCACTTTATTTCTTCATATTTCAATTGATGAGTGAATCTCTTGAAGAGTCTGTAGAAATTTCTCAAAGGCAGATATACAAACACTGGCATGATTGTGTAGTTATGAAGTTTTGCTTCACAACTACATGGTTTTGAGTTCAATCCTATAGCATCGAATCTGGGGCTCAGCATCTTTTATCATAGTCTAGTGTCATCCATTACTCTGAGAAAGAAATTTCATAGACGGAAACTGCAGAAATTTATTATACAATTGCAGGTGATAGAAGTATATTTTTGAAATGTTTGTTGTCTGAATCTTTTAAATCTTGTAGTTTTGTTGTTCTAAGTTATCCCACATTTCCATAAGGCTGAACTTATTAAAGAAATCTTGGTTTCTTGGTTTTCAGTGGTTTTGTTGTTTATATTACTCCATATATTGATATTGTGTGATTATTCTTCATTGGGGCTCTAATTATGGCTCAGGAAATACTTATTTAAGGTTTCTAGTTTAGGGAGACCTTAGTGTGTGTGTGCGTGTTGTTCAGTTATATCTTTATCTTTTATCTTTTACTTGTTTCTTTGGTCTGCAGCCATACTGGGTCACCACCTTGAAGTCAAACAAATAATCACCCCCAACTACATTTTAAGCCTAGTACTTATTCTAGCCAGTATATATTTTTTTTACCAAGATGCTAAGTTACAGGGACATAAATAAACCAACACCAGCTGTCAAGCAGTGGTGGAGGAAAAACACAAACAAACACACACACAGATATATACATGTATACATATTCAACTTCTGTCCATCAAATCCACTCACAAGTCTCTGGTCAGCCTGAGTATATAGTAGAAGGCACTTACTTTCCCATGGTGCAATGCAGGCATGATTGTGCCAATTATAGATGGATAAATAAAACTTGCTTTCCTCAAAATTTTTGCTTATTATTTATATTTCGCTACTTAAGTAGGTTGTGGTACAACTTTGGATGAATAATTTTTCAATAGTGATAATATTTCTTTTCCATATTTTAATTAATCATATTCCATATTTTAATTAACCATTCATCACTGAAATGTTGATGCCACTTTTATGCATTTGCCATATTCACTGGACTTGCAGGAAAATACCATACTCTGCCATATTAAAAATTACACTTTGAATAATGTACTTCTAAATGCAATACACTTAGACTAAAACAAAATGCTGATAGCTTGAAAATTTTTCATGACTATTGTGCTCAACCATCACCAAACAGGGGCCAACAAGATTTTTATCTGAATTAAAATTGGGACATCATGGCCTGTTCAATCAGAACGGACACAGATTAAATGACATACTCAAACATGACTGACAAGTGACTTCAGCTATGAAACATGTATCGCTTGTACATACGAGGTCTGATCAATAAGTATCGGGGCTGGTAAAGGTGGTGAACTGGCAGAAACGTTAGCATGCCAGGCAAAATGCTTAGTGGCATTTCATCTGTCTTTACGTTCTGAGTTCAAATTCTGCCGAGGTCAACTTTGCTTTTCATCCTTTCGGGGTTAATAAATTAAGTATCAGTTGCGTACTGGGGTCGTTCTAATCAACTGGCCCCCTCCCCCAAAATTTCAGGCCTTGTGCCTAGAGTAGAAAAGTATCAAGACTGGTGCTATAAAAACAAAACTATTATATGTATCTATTTGGCATTTAATCTCCTTCAATGTAGTCTTCTTCAAAAATTACACACTTAATCCAGCATTGTTTCCATTGACGGAAGCATTCCTGGAATTCATTTACTGGGATCATTAGCAGCTGCCTCATTGCATTCACTTTGATTTCCTTGCTGTCCTGAAATCTTCTTCCTGTCAAGCGGGATTTGATTTTTGGAAAAAGGAAAAAGTCACTAGGGGTGAGATCTGGAGAATATGGTGGCTGTTGGACCTTGGGAATGATGTGTCTATCCAAAAACTGCTACACAAGCTGCGCTGAATGGACAGGTGTGTTGTCAGATTAAAGTAGTTTTGGCACAAACTTGACAGACATGCGTTTCATACCCAAATCTGTAGCGATAATGGACTGAATTGAACTATAACTAATCTGCACATCTGATAACTTACAGATGGTGATTCAACAATTTTTCCTCAGCTGCATGCACATCTGTGATGTTTTTCTCAGTTCTGTTGGTTGTGGATCTCCCAGAACGTTCATCACTTGACATTTTTCAGCTCATACCCTCCTCGCCATACACTTCCTGCAACTATGCATAGGCCTCTGAGCAGTTATCGCCAAGCTTTTGGCAAAATTTGATGTTGATCCAAGGTCAATGCAATGATCACACACTACACACATTCACTTCAAGCACTGCTGTAAACAGCGGAACTGAGCTAGAATGTTAAAACTTAGAGCGCTTGCACAGCAGAGATCAAGGTCAATCTGTGCCAAGCAGCTTCACTCTGCGTACTTTCACTTCGTTATTATGACCACAGTCCGGATACTTATTGATCAGACCATGTAGACTGCTATATTCTAAAAAAATATGAAAAATGTTTCAAAAATGATACATGAAAACGATGTTATGATCATATGCACACATTTGCTTGTTTTCAGGTATACATACATGCATACATGTCTAATTAGTGCTGGGGTAGTTATAACAAAAGAATAATCAATAGCATAGGGAATTAGTGATACAATTTAATGTGAGATTTCTACCTTTGTGTAAAGCTTATACTACATACTTTATGAAATATACACAGAAAGTGTATATTTCAGATAGTATGTAGTATAGGTCAGCCCTGATTGAGCAATCCTATGATCAAAGGTGTTTCAATCATGTTTATCTTGTTTTTTTTTATATATTCCAGTGGTAGTATATATGGGGCATTGATATAAATTGTGTACTTCTTTTTTCAAAATATTAGTCTTTTGAATCAAATTTACTTGCTATTCCTTGTTACTATTCCTAGCAGATAAATCAACCATAAATCACACTGGTGTTGCATGGTAGCAAAAGGCAGACAGAAACAAGTGAAAATGAGACAAGTATGATTTGATAGATATATAAGTTTAACCTGGATAAATAGCAGAGCACAAGTTACCCAAGAAAAAGGCTGGAAACTAAAAGAATCAGCTAATATATATAGGAAACACATTTATGATGTAGAGTCATGTGATGCCAGTAGATAATGATATTGCTTAAGGATTGTTTTATTTTAATGTTGGTTAAGGATTTTCATTAAAAAAATAGGATGTGTGAAGAAGTGGTGAGGTCAGACACCAGGAAGCTTGGCTCCACAGAAAAGTAGATAAGATGAGAAATGATGAAGATATTTGGGGATATATTGTATGGTAGACTTGTCCAATCCTAATCAGCTTCCAAAAGTGGGTTTATGTGCATGCAAATACACAAACACACACATATAGATATAGAACTTAATCAGTCGATGTTACTAATAGTTTCAAAATAATTGCAAGGCACTCATTGTAGTTGATATCGTTTTCATGAGATTTGGTTGTTTTGTACACCTAATTCGCATTAATTTGAGTGAAGGAGATGCACAAGTCAATTAGGTCTGATGATAATGAACTGAATCATATTGAATGTCTTTGAGTAATTTTGATACGTTTAGAATAATGAATTGACTGCATTCTATAATCGTAAAAATGTATGGTTTATTCTGTATTCATTTCATTGAGAGCTCTTCACCTTGACACAGGATCGTTATGTGTGTATGTGTGCGTGTATTCATATGTTTATATATGTAAATATTAGTATATACGAAAATATGTATATGCATGTACATATACATACATATATATATATATATATATGTACGCACATACACACACACATATATACATATTTATAGAGATAGATAGATAGAGAGAGGAGAGAGAGAGAGAGAAGGTGAGTGAGATCCTGATGCTGATAAGATTTTAATAGTTTTCTATCAAGTTTCTCCAACTAATTCAACTCCATTGTATTTTTCAATATATGTAAATAATCTTCTATATTCCATTAAATTGAATGTTTCATGTATAGTCCATTGCTGTTTCAAACTGCAGT